>NW_017681585.1:4405-11084 GCF_001879085.1 Nicotiana attenuata
CCGCATAAGCGAAAAGTGCTGGACAGAGAAGGTTTTAAGATAACATTTCATCCGCGAGCTAAGGGTATTTTTCCTCCATTGTTGAACATCTTGAGAGCTTTTTCGGAGCAATTGAAGAGGGTTTCGACTGAGATTGACTGGAGATAAGTTTTATGAGTTAAAAACGTAATTGTTATGTGAAATTAACCTAGAAATTCATGGAATTAAGCCTAAAATTGATGAACTAGGGCTTGGGATTTTGAGATTTAAATTTGGGATTTGAGGGAGCATTTGAGCTCGGATTTTGGTAAATTTGATATGTATGGACTCGTGGCGAGATGAGGAATCCACTGATGTGAATTTCCTGATTTTTCGAGAAGTGGGCCCAGGGCTCGGGTTTTGCTAGTTTCGAGATTTTTGCTATTTTTCGATTGTTTTCGATTGGGTATTGTTCCCCTAGCATATTGTGATGTATTCGCTCTGATTTTGGTTAGATTCGACGCGCGGGGAGGCCGATTTGAGGGGCAATGGCGTCGCGATCTAGAGATTTCACCGGTTCGAGGTGAGTAATGATTGTAAATGATAGTCTGAGGGTTTGAAACCCCGGATTTGCACATCATAGTGCTGTATTGAGGTGACTTGCACGCCGGATAGCGAGCGTGGGGTAGAGCACCGTTGGGGATTGTGACTTGGTCCGTCCCGATTGATGAAATTACTGCGTATTTGACTGAAACTACTTGTTATCATCATAATTTGGGTTGATTGCCATATTTGGGCTTCGTGCCAATTATTTGAATCCTTCAGGGATTGATATCACTGTTTTCGCATTATTTTTGCATATTATTTGATCTCGGTCCAAGGTTTTAAATACTGTTTTCGCAAACTCAGCCATCTTTCTAAGATTTGAAAACTTAAACAATATTTTATTGACGTTTTAAGCTGAGAACTATTATTTTAATATTGCCCAAGAGGCTTATGTGCATTTCTGGACTGAGCATGGATCGGGCTGCGCGCCGCAGCAGTATTATATTGATATTGAGGCCGAGAGCCTGGTTGATTACATTGATCTTGAGGCCGAGAGCCTGGATGATTATATTGATATTGAGGCCGAGAGCCTGGTTGATGCCACGAGATGGCTTGATATTGCGCTTGGGCTGTAGGAGCCCCTCCGGAGTCTATACACACCCCCAGTGAGCGCCGTCGACGTTAAATATATGGATGGCTCGGGCTGCACGCCGCAGTGGGTACCAGAGTGTACCGTCATATGCACATTGCACTCATGCATTTGTTCCTATTTGTATTATTTGTCATGACATTTCAGCACTCTCATTTCATTGGATTCCATGCTACTTCTTGCACTGCTTATCTCATACCCTGGTGTTATTTGTTAATGGAGTGCTGTGCCCGAGGGGCTGACTTTTGTGCTGACTTGCACTATCTGTTTCGCATTCATTTGCTTAACTGTTGGAAAAAGATATTTTCAAAAGAGGTTTTAAACTGAGCCCAGATATTTCCAAAGATTTCACGGTTTCACTGTTTTCTCAAAGGGTTACGCTGTTCTATATAGCATGATGGTTTGCTTTACGTGATTTCTTGCTGCTCAGTTATTATTTACCTTTATTACTCACTGAGTTGGAGTACTCACTTTACTCCCTGCACCTCGCGTGCAGATGCAGGTAATTGTTCACCCAGTAGCGGGTTTTGGCTGATCAGAAGCAGAGCTATAGGAGTAGCGATGTGACTGCCTGCGTTCGCAGCACCATTTTTTTCTCTCTTTTGGTTCATTATTCCGGCTTTGTATATTTTAGGTCTTGTAGTTGTATTTATACTCTGATAGATGCTCTTGACTTGTGACACCCCAGTTTGGGCTGTGTTTGGGGTTTTATTCTATACTTATTAAAGAGATCTTTTAATAGACTGTGGTTACTTAATCATATTAAAGCTGCTTATTAATGTTAACTATTCTAAACAGATAAGTTGGATTAGTTGGTTGGCCTCGTCTTCACGAGAGGCGCCATCACGACCGGGTCCGGGTTTTGGGTCGTGACAAGTTGGTATCAGAGCCTAGGTTACTAGGTCTCACGAGTCATGAGCAGGTTTAGTAGAGTCTCGCGGATCGGTACGGAGACATCTGTATTCATCCTCGAGAGGTTGCAGAACCTTTAGGAAAACTTCACATTCTTGAATTCTTATCGTGCGTCCTTGATTCAGCTTGAAAAGAAACTCTTGAAATTCCTTCCACGCATTCGCATGCGCGTATGAGCGCTCAGTATCAGATGTGCCTTGATGGCTTGTGATTCCCCGATCTAGGGGCGAGATGTAATCTCCGTGAGTTTATGTTGGGCCAGTCTAGAGGACTTGAGGCCGGATCTTTGCCTATGGCTTGAGCACTGAAGTGTTGATCGTGTGAGTAAGTGTTTTGAACTTATATGTTCGGTATTGTCCCTATTAGTGGAAGTGACGGCTGGATAGCCATGTGATAAGTATGTTAGCACTGCAAGATGTATCTATGTAACTTGGTAGTGACGAAGAAGGCTGCTGGATAATAGATGAACGGTTAAGTGTTCGATTCCTATTGTGATTGATGTGTAGCCCGAATTATGGGCGCGTGAAGAATCGTTTCGTGTCTCTTAGTTGGGGAGTGAAGTGCATTTCATGTGGCGGTATGAGTTCGGACCCAGGAAGATTAAACGACTGTGTAATGTGTATGACGGTGGAAGGTATGCAGAAATGTTAAATCGAGGCGAAGCAGGTGGGTTATCTACTGCGGAGTGTTCTTAAGTAGTATGATCCTTATGTGTATGTTAGAAGGTCTTATGTGTAATTGAAGAGTACGTGTTGAAATTTCAGATTTCGGGTTGCTTAAGAGCGTGGGCTTAACTGTTATGTAAGTGAATGCGAGATTTGCAGAAGATTTTTAGATGATTTGTGTTTTCACAAGCTTATGAAGGATTGAGTTTAGTCTCACTATGGTATTAAGGCAGCAATGGAGTATGTGCGTTATGAGTTGTTGGGAGTGTTTTGATCTATGGCTTCGAGCCAAGTTGGGGAGTTTGCTATTGACTAGCTAATTGTACGGTTATGTGCTATGTTGGTTCTGGTTTGAGGCATGCTGGCGAATCAGTTCTGGTTGCGGAAATTGAGCTGAGGACGGCTAGAGTAAAAGAAAATTTTGGCAAAGGTTATATTATGTTCCATAGGGAATGAGAGTCCCGGAATGTCTAGAGTTGTTGTTGGTAAAGAATGCTCGGTGCATAGAGCAGGAAGTTGCTTGGTTGTATTGGGATGAGGATCTCATTTTGCGGTATCGGAGTGCCAATAAGGCACGAGTGGTTTTGTTCGTTAGGCCGGGTAATTTGCAGTTTGAATAAGAATGAATGACTTTCGAGAATGGTTCTAATGAGTTCAAGATTATACAGGGAACAATCGGGTATCTTAAGGTTGTGTGTGTGGTTAGAGACTGTGTTTTCATTGGAAAAGGTCAAGACTTGTGGTATTTTTATGTTAATTATGGGATTCTATGTATCAGTATCTGGAAAGTAAAGGTAACGGATTTAGAATTTGCAGGAAGTCTTCAGAGAAAAGTATTCTGGAATGTGGTGTATCTGGGAATATTTGAGAGAGTATTCAGTGGCTCATGGGTCTTAGACAGTATGGTCTTATGCTTGGGTCTCGTGTGGTAAGCCTGGGTTGAGGCATTGTGGTGCTACAACAAGAGGGAATATCAAGCGAATGATAAATTAAGAGGGAAATTAGATAGATGGAATAGCTTGATAGTAGACCGAATCGGTATGGTAAGGATATGATTAAATTTCTTTGTATGTGTTCGAGGTAATGAGCCCTTACAGGTATTTTGCAGCAAAGCTCTTGAGTTCTGATAGCTTGCTTAGCTTGGTTTGGATAGGAGGATTCAGTCTTGGCAGTTTAGCTTGTGCAAATGGAATTGGGAGAGAGTTCTTGTTGGGTTTTACCGTGGTTTGGAGATGTATATATTTTCTATGGGCATGCGAAGCATGGGATGTGTAATGATTTTCTTCCAAATGGGATCAGTGGAAGTTCTTGGCTAGATGAGTTTCAGTTCAGCTCTGAAAAGAAGTTCATAAAAATTCTTAGGCAACGGGTAGCCTCAGGTAATCAAGGAAATGGTAATGTGATTAAACTGATGATACTTTGGTAGTATTGCGGCACTTTCTTGTTGGATCGACTGCCGATATCTGAGTTTGTTTGGTGGCACAGGGAATTTTAGAGTATTTATCGTGGAATGATTGGGTATTAAAGGTGTGCATGTGTTCAGACGGCGAAATTGGTATCGGATATGATGATTCATGTGCCGTGTGGGTGTGGAGACGGAAGTTCTCATATACAGGCTATGATGTGGTTGTAGATCGTGTGTGTCGGCATTGTTTAGCAACTACCGGGGATTTGGAGGCCTGAGTGGACCTTTCTTTGCTTGGTAAGTTAGATTTTGGATATGATATTGAGGTGTAGACTGGTTGTCTCAGTGTTGGGTTATTCAGGACTATTGCGCTATGGGCTATGCCAGAAACGCCACGGGTTGAGTGGCGAGGTGCGTCGGATTATGTTCTAGCAGAGCGGTTTATATTTCAAAGACCAGCGGACGGTTGGGAAGGGTTGCTTTTCTTAATTGGGCTTTCGTGATGGATGTCAGTGCAGAGGTTTCTACCATTGATTCAGTTCCGGTGTTGAGGGACTTTTCGGATGCATATCTTGTGGTCGAGCATGTCGCCAGGCGAGGTTGTGGATTTCGGTATGGATTTGGTGCCGGGCACCGTATCGTGTGGCTCTGGTAGGAACTGTAGTAGTGGAAAGAGCAGCTTGAGGCTTCTTGGTATTGAGTTCGTTGGCAGGCCGGTGTGGCTACGTATTTAGCTTGAGTTAGCTTGGTTGGCCCCGAGTTGTATTGTTGAGGGATAGGTTGATTCGATCGTTATTGAACTTGTTAGTGATCTGGGGAGATCTATGAGTTGCTTTCGGTGTTATGAGACGTTATGATTTGTTGGTTATGGGCACATGTGGTGCGGTTCCTATTGGGGATTCATAGTGAAAGTCGAGCGGGAAGAGTAATTGGGTGTTGCTCGGTAAATGGAGTATTGATTATGACCTATTGGGTTGCATGGCGTATGTTATTTGTTTCACTGTGGGTGTAATGAATTGCTTTGGTTTCAGACATCAAATTGTGCGTGGTTGTCGATTTTGAGCATAGTGACTTGAGGTGTCTCATGTGTGACAGTGTTTGGGATAGAAGCGCGCATTGTAGCGAGGCCATGTGGAGATATGACCTTTCGGAGTAGATTCAGGTGTTCTATTTCTATGATGTGAGACAGGGTCTCAGCCTTGTGTTGTGATGGTACTAATGAGCTTGAGGTACAGCTCTTTCGTTTGAGTCATTTTTTCATGATTTGAGTATGTTCAGACCGTTTCTTATTGGTGCGTGTATTATGCAAGTTGTGGCTTAGGCCTATGTTGAGGTGTCATATCACCAGAGTGGTGTGTTGGATTCGAGGTGATCGTTGGAGTCATTAATGAATACGAACAGATTTGATTTCAGCTTGTTAGAAGGATAATGTCGAGGTTCGGCCCGAAAATCTGTTGTGGTATTAGTCAAAAAGGGAAGTGGCTTCATGAATGGTTGATCTGAGAAAATGGTTACGGTTTATTGTGTGTTTCATTTATCGTTGGCAGTATATGAAAGTGTTGGAATAAGACCCTAGTTGATAAGAGGTTTTCTACCGGTATTCGGGAATTGTGGGCAACTGCTGTGAATAGAGGTTACCGTTTCGAGTGTTTGGATTATGTGGTATATCAGATGGTCTCACCTGAGGTTGCAGGTAAGGGTTATTACAGCTGGTTCAGGTTTATTCTGAATATGGACGTGAGGTTCTGATCTTGTGTATGATTTCGAAAAGTGCAATGTGGTTCTACGGTTTATGGTCTAGATGGGTTGTGAGATTTCAGCTATGTTGTGTTATCGGACCTATGCGAGATAGGGTGACGTGGGATCACCCAGGGTATATGCTTGGTAAGGTCATTCAGCTATTGGTAGGCTTCTAGGACAACTCTGGGTACGCTCGAGGACGAGCGTTTGTTTAAGTTGGGGAGGATGTGACGACCCGACCTGTCGTCACGTGAGTTACCGCCCCGTTTCACCCATTTTCTATTTCTTTATGCTTCATTATCAGTATAGGGTGTGAACGAGTTGATTTGGATTGGTTCTAGAAGGAAATGAGACACTTAGTCTCTTTAAGGAAGGCTTGTTTTGGAAAAGTCAACCGGATGTTGACTATTGAGTTAGAGGGCTCGGATGTGATTTCCGGTGATTCGGTTAGCTTCGGGAGATGATTTGTGACTTAGGAGCGTGATAGGAATTGATTTTGGAGGTCCGGTGTAGAATTTGGCTTGAATTGGCGAAGTTAGTATTTTGGAGAATTCCGGTTGATAGGTGAGATTTTGATCCGAGGGTCGGGATGGAATTCTGAGAGTTGTTGTAGCTTCGTTAGGTGATTTTGGATGTGTGTGCAAAATTTCAGGTCATTCGGACGTCGTTTGGTTGGGTTTTTGATCGAATGCGTGTTTCGGAAGTTTTTGAAGAACTTAGGCTTGGATTTGATGTAATTTGATGGTTTTAGTGTTAATCGTGGTGTTTTTATGATTGGAACAAGTTTGAATAATGTTTTAGGAC
>NW_017681586.1:0-3514 GCF_001879085.1 Nicotiana attenuata
TATTAAGGCAGCCCTTTGTATTTGTTTTTCATTTTTGTTTCTTTTTATTTTCTTTTTGTTTTTGCTTTTCTATTTTTGTTATTTTTTATTTTCTTTTTTTTTTATTTTATTAAATGCTAAATTAAAACTCAAATGACTAAAAATTATATTTCCTAATTTTCAACTACACTAACTCCTAATTTAAATGCAAGCTAAGACAAATTAATACTATAAATGCAAAAAGAACCATTTTTGTTATTTTCTTTATTTTTTTTAAAAACACATTAACTGCTAATTATTCCTAAAAATGTGAGATTAAATCCTAAACAAATGCCAAGTGTATTTTCATATGAATTAAAGTGCACAAATAAAAATGCAAACCATTAACAGAAAATAACACAAAAATTCACAAAATTGCAAAATAATGAAAGAAATCATTTTGTTTGAATTTTTAGGAATAATTCATATAGGGCAAAAATCACGTGCTCACAGTTATGTGTACTTCTCCTCTTTGCTTTCTGAAATACCCTTTAAGCTCTCCTTGAATCTTCAAGTGTTCTGCTGAAAACCTGAGTTGTTTCTACTGTTTGCTTGCTGTGGTTACTCTGCTATTCTCTTACTTTGCAACTGGTATGTCCATCTTAGTTTAAATATTGCTCCTCCACTATGTGTTTCACATCCTAGTTCTGTTATGCTTTCCTTTATTGTTTTTCTGCAACTTTGTCATTATTGTTCCTATGTGAATCCCCTTACCCTTTACCCTTTGTATGTGAGTTATGGTTCAGGACTTAACAGCACTCCAATTTGCTGTCTATGATCCTGAACTGGATTCTTTGAATCCCAAACTCAATCAATGCCCATTCCCTTTTCCCCTTTTATGTGTCTGAGCCCTGGACTGGGGTCTGATAGTGTCCTAATCACTATCTAGACTTTGGTCTGACCTTCAAAAGGTCTGCTCCTAACTTGTTCAACCAAACAAGTGGTCAGGGGTGTGCCAGCCTACTTTGTAGCTAGGTATGACCACCACCTGTCATGGCTCCCCAATTCCCCTTTCACTTTGCACTTACTCTTAGCTATAAGTTCTGCCCCTCTCTTGCAAGCCATGCTTTGGGACCCCTGAGCTCCCTCTGAACTTGGATGCATGAGAGCTGGCTCCTCCACACTACACTATTCTAATTCTGATAGTATCCTGGGTGTAAGCAATGCCTGGAATCCCTGAGATTCCTTGGAACTTTGAAACACCTTGGATAAAGAGAAGGCTTTGGAAATCTGGATCCCGGAAGTGGCTCAGTCGCATGTTATTAGACATTAAGGTTGAATTAGGCTACGCGGATATAGCTGTTAGCTTTTGATGTATCTTTTAATTTCCATTTTGATTCATTGGATTGTAATAATTTTTTATGAAACTCGGGGAGTATAGTAAAAGGGTGTGGGAGGGGTCTTTACTTTTCTTGCATCCAAGGGGTAGAAATCATGAGTTAGGATTTTTATTCAAACTAGAAATCCTGCCTATAGGGTCTTTAATACTGATTCAATCACATAGAGACCATGCCTATAGGATTTAACTTAACTTTACCGCAAAATCACTTAGAAAGCATGTCTATAGGATTTAACATTCATGTTCTGTAATGACACATATAGAGATCATGTCTATAGGCTCTTGCATTTCTGCATATACAAATGTCATTAGGCAAACCGTTTATAGGCTCAATAACAAAGTTGCATATAGACATCATGTGTATAAGACTCCTATTAATGTCATGAAAGGGTGTTAAAATCGGTAAACGTATAGAAAGCATGCCTATACGAAACCTCGTCTTTAATAGCATCATTCGTTCTTAAGCAGTATCGATTGCTAGAACTAGTGTCTTTACTAAAACTGGTAATTTTCTACTTCTGAAACCCGCTAAAATTGGTAAACCTTTTTCCTATAACCAATCTACACTCCCCCGAAACTCGTAAACCTTTTAATCAGTCTATATCTTTTCTGAAACAACTGGTAACTCTTTTCTAAAATCGGTTTGCATCTTTTCTCTTTGTTTAAACTGATAGTTCTTTTTTCTAAAATCAACTTGCATCTTTTCTGAAACTACTGGTAACTCTTTGCATCTTTTTCCTGAAATTAATAGATCATACGCCTAGGTTTTTATTTCAACTCATAACAAAGGTTGGCTAATTAATGAATTGGGTCAGTCCCTGACAACTGTATCCGAGTTGCCTAATGGAGACTCTCTGTATAAATACATGTGTTGAACCAGTCCGTTTGCTGCTTAATTTAATCTAAGACCAAATCAGTATTTTGTCAAGGCATGCTAAACTAAATGATTGTTTGAATTCTGGGGTTGATTTGAGCCTTGTATGCTTGCTTGTCCTCCCGTTCTACTTGATACTTGTTTTGAATGTTGAGCTAGAATTTTATCCTTTAAACTCCACAAAGGCCCCCATCCCTTTCTTCCCCTTTAGGATTAGAAGTCCTAATACCCCGGGACTAATAGGATTGGGACGGGTAGTAGCATGCGATAAGTAAACGATACCGTTCCGCGCTTTAATACCTTAACGGGGTGGGAAGGGTAGACATGGAGATGATGATTACACGATAACACTCCGCGTACAACTGAGTACCAGTGTTGTGCGAATGATCCATGTAATGTATAAACCTAGGACCCCTTTCTCCTTCTTTATTAGTTTAACAAAATTTTCTGAATCTTTAAAGCTATTGCATTTTCAATTTCTGCTTCTCGCATGATCTTTCGGATTATTTGCACTAAGTACTTGACCTTTTCCTCTACTTGCACGTTTTTTTACAAAAATTGCTCCTTTAAAATTCAGCACTTCTTTTAACCTTTTGTGCTTCTTGTACTTGTTTATTTACATTTACATCTAAAGTCACAATTGTAGCATGGCCGGGAACCACACTAGTGGATCTTGAGGGGTGCCTAACACCTTCCCCTCGAGATAATTTCAAGCCCTTACCCAAAACTCTGGTCTGCATCTTTAATTCTTCTAAATGTGTCCTAATGCACTATAATCATTAGGTGGCGACTCTCCAAACTCTCAAAAAACCCAATTCCCAAAGTGGGAAAAGAGTTGTCTTCCCAAATGTCGTGAACCTGATTCCGCGAGGAAAAAGGGGCGTCGACAGCATGGCAACTCTGCTGGGGACTTCTTTAGGCTTTTACCATTGCATGCTATACGTGACTTTATTATTGCTTTTGTTTAATGTCTTTATTGGAAACTAACTTGTTTCTTTTGTTTCTTTTTCTTTAGTTACTTTCATTTATTGCTTTTCCATCAATACTGTTGTAATTTCTGAGCAATCATTGTAAACTTTATTGTATGAACGTGAAAATATATGTCAATTTGTTTCATCCTTGTAAACTACATCTTCAACATCATATTCCACTCGTGCCAAACAAATACTATAGCAACGCTTATAATGAGTAGTTGCGCACTTCCAATACTACCACCCCCTAAATTTGGCAAAGGCATATTTGCGGTAAAACCAGTCGATCAACGGTGTAGTCGACGGTTTCGT
>NW_017681586.1:7145-11082 GCF_001879085.1 Nicotiana attenuata
ATACCACACTTACCCATCACCTCCACTTACATATCAGCCCATCCCGAATTACCAAGCACCCGCACCCTCCTATCCACCTCCCGTTTACCAATCCTCTCCACCTCTCACATATCAACCCACCTCACCCAGATACTCTCAACCAGCACCTGTTTACCAAGATTATAACGCTCAACCCTCTCACTACTAATCACCACCCACCCGTCAAAATTTTCCAAGACCCAGACCAAATTTTGACCGCAAACCTCCCAGACAATACACAGCCATCGCTGAACCGATTGACCAGCTATTTGAAAGACTTAAAGCTGCTGGTTACGTCACTCCTATCCCAGCCAAAGCTCCAGAAAATCCCTCCCAGTGGGTCAACCCCAGCAAGACCTGTGCGTATCACTCCGGCATGAAGGGACACACCCTTGACGAGTGTCGTTCATTGAAAGATAAGATTCAGACCCTGATCGATAATAAGGTCATTTAGCAAAGGAGCCCGCTCCTAATGTTTGTAACAACCCCCTGCCTGACCACAAAGGCGGAGACATTCATATGATCGAGATCGAGGATGATTGGGACCCCAAAGGGTCAATAGGTTTGATTGCTGAAGGGGATGAACCAAAGAAACCAGCGGTTACCCTTAACCCAATTGTTGTGCAGAATCAGCCCTCCATGGACGACGAAGTAAATATGTCTATGCCTCTTGAATTTGAAGCGCCTCCCTCTGTAAAGGCGCCCGGACCAATCGAGGTTGAATTTGGAGTTCCAAAGGCACCTACACCCTTTGAAGTTGCTGTGTTACCACCAAGGGTGCCTATTCCGGTGGCAATGACTTACATAACACCATTCCACTCAAATGCCATACCATGGGATTACACTGCCGAAGCTAGGAGGAAAGGAAAAACAAAGACAGGAGAAACGATTGCCGCACAAGGAATGACTAGAACAGAGAGGGTCTACACCCCAGAGCACCTAGCCGAATCGGGTAAGCAAGCCCCGGGACGTCCCATTGAGACAGGACCCGACGATCTTTGGAGGAAAATACAGGCTAAGGAGTACTCAGTCGCTGAACAGCTGAACAAAACACCAGCACATATATCTATCCTGGCTCTTCTGCAGAGTTCAGATGCTCACAAGAATGCCTTAATAAAGATACTAAGCGAAGCCTATGTGCCCAGCAATATAACCAGGGGTGAAATGGCGAATATGGTGGGGCAAGTGTTGGAGAGCCATAAAATAACCTTCCACGAAGACGAGTTGCCGCCAGAGGGTTTGAGCCACAACAAAGCACTGCACATCACCGTGCAATGTGAAGATTATTTCATCACTAGAGTCCTGATTGATGGAGGATCAAGCCTCAATATCTGTCCGCGGATAACTCTCAGAACCTTGGGAAAAAGCCTGCATGAGATCAAAGATGGGGCTATCAATGTCAAAGCCTTCGATGGATCCCAGAGATCTACTATTGGTGAAATCAGCCTGTGCTTGCAAATGGGGCCAACATGGTTCGACGTCGACTTCCAAGTGATAGACGTCCCGGCATCCTACAACTTGCTGTTGGGACGCCCCTGGATCCACGCTGCCGGAGCCGTAGCATCAACCCTGCATCAGGCGGTAAAGTTTGAATGGAACCACCAAGAGGTGATCATTCATGGCGATGGTAGTAACCCCATATATAGTCGCCAGACTATCCCAATGATCGGCGGCAGAAGGAGAATAGGCGGAGAGACATATCACCACATCGAAAGGGTCAACGCTGTAGAAAAAGACAAGTGGTGGGACAACAAGATCGAAAGTATCCTGAATTGGTGCGGGTACGAGCCTGGAAAGGGACTTGGTAAAAATCTTCAGGGGATCACTAAGCCCATCAAACTGAAGAAGCATGGAACTACCTTTGGCTTAGGGTATGGTTATACTTGGAAGGAATTCCGGAACTGGTCGCCACCATGGCGCGGCCCCTACTATCCATTGGAGTTTCCGATACCTAGCCTGAAGCAGACTTTCCAGCCAGCAGATACTATATATGGGTCAGAAGAAGATGAAACATTGGCAGCCATGAAGAATTTGTTCCTAGAAGATGATGACATGGACTGCTGTGTTCTTTTTGAGGAGGAAGGGGAGGAAGGCCCTTCCGTACAAGCTGTAAGCAGGGGAGACCGCCTCAGCAACTGGTCAATTAGGACCGTCAGAGCCCCGAGGTTTTCGGGGTAGCAAGGCTAAACAAAAGCAGCATGCATCGCATTTTTTAGTTTACTTTACTAGTTGATTTTCTTTCCGCATTGTCTTTAATTTCGAAAAGAGCTCCGATGTTTCAAACAGCTTTGAATTTAATCAAAGCATTTCAGTTTATCATATATATCTCGCTTATTATTTTCTCTATCATTTACTCTATTTTATACAACATTACTATTACTTATCTTGATGATGAACCAACGACTGTGACTTGCAACGAAACAACACAACAAAAGGACATAGACTCAGAAGAAGATGAAATACCTGAAGAGGTCGTTATAGAGGTTGAGAATTTTGAGAATAGACCTAAGTCCAACCTGGAAGAAACTGAGATCATTAATTTGGGAGATACAGAGAACGTCAAAGAAACTCGCATCAGTGTTCACTTGTCGCCATCAGAAAGGGAAAAGTATACGGAATTTTTAAAAGAACATGAGGACATATTCGCCTGGTCGTATGATGATATGACTGGTCTCAGCACGGCCATTGTAGCTCACAAACTGCCAACAGATCCAGCCTATCCGGCGGTAAAGCAGAAGCTCAGGAAATTCAAGCCCGACATGAGTTTGAAAATCAAAGAAGACGTTACTAAGCAAGTCAAAGCTAAGGTTCTCAAGGTGGTAGAGTATCCGACATGGTTAGCCAACATCGTGCCGGTACCAAAGAAGGACGGGAAGGTTAGAATCTGTGTCGACTACCGGGATCTCAACCGGGCCAGTCCCAAAGATGACTTTCCCTTGCCAAACATACACATTCTTATCGACAACTGCGCCAAGCATGAGCTGCAGTCTTTTGTTGATTGTTTCGCCGGATATCATCAGATATGGATGGACGGAGAAGTCTGGCCGAAGCCAATCAATTCAGACGTAGTGAAACGATACTATGTGTAACCACTTACGATTTCCTTTATGATGTAATTTGAACTACGCCTGACCGGATTCCTGTTTAAGAGGGGATACGTAGGCAGCCCTATGGGTTCGGTCACAATTTAATAAAAATTTCATGTCCCCCTATTATTGGAACTAGGGCAGAATTTTGAGGAGGGCCCTCAAAATTCCGAAGTCAGTCTTCAGCCGCTCATCGCCAGGGATGTCAGCCTAGTGAACTGGGGCAGAATTTTGAGGAGGACCCTCAAAATTCCGAAGTTGATTCTTCATCCATTCAGCGCAGCCGTCAGAAGTGCCAGCCCAGTAAACTGGGGCAGAATTTTGAGGAGGACCCTCAAAATTCCGGAACAAGAAAGGTTGCAATGCTTTGAACCACATCGCAGTCGTTGGTTCATTTAAACAAAACCATTTTCTACTTACGTTATATTTGTTAAATCATGCATAACTATGATAGCTGCTGTTTAGCGACGCTACCCCAATGATGCACGACGACGGAAGCCACGGAAGAGCAAACTAACCTTTCCCCTTTACAAAACTCACGATTTTCTTTGGATGCAGGCACCCAAGTCACAAAGTTACCAAACATGTTACGCAATTGCATTGAACCGTCGCGCCTATTTGCATTTGCTATCCGCACGCAGTGGCCCCAGCAGCCGCAATATCACGATCAGCTATCAGCTAAGAATTTTTACTATTCGCTTTTATCTTATTGCATAAGGCTACTTTTCTGCCTTCCGAGACTAAGCGTTGTCTCCATCTGCATTTCCTGCATTGCATAAGGCTACCTTTCTGCCTTCCGAGACTAAGCGTTGTCTCCATCTGCTACTTCCTGA
>NW_017681587.1:0-542 GCF_001879085.1 Nicotiana attenuata
CCATGGCATGGCGGGGCGGTGAATATGGTTTCATAGGTCGTACTTGATGTCCCGGACAAATATTAGGCAATCTGGTTTCGGTTCCGGCTCCATCCCAAGGCGTCGGTGTTGAGCCATGGTAGGCGAAAATACAGGCACGACTGGTGAAATTCCAGTTTAATTGCCGTAAAATACCAAAAAATGTAATTTGGTCATGGTGGGGCGGTGAATATGGTTCCTTAGGTTGTGTTTGATGAGCTAGACAAATATTAGGCGATCAGATTCCGGCTCCGTCCAACAGCGTCGGGCATGGGCCATGGCAGACGAAAATACAGGCACGACGGGCGGAATTCTAGTTTAATTGTCTTAAAATGAAAAAAAAATGTAATTTGGTCATGGCAAGGCGATTAATATGGCTCCTTAGGTCGTATTTGATGTCCTGGACAAATATTAGGCTATCCTGTTCCGGCTCCATCCCACGGCGTCCGGCTTGGGCCATGGCAGGCGAAACTACAGGCACGACTGGCAGAATTCCAATTTAATTGCCGTAAAATGCCAAAAAA
>NW_017681587.1:5285-6096 GCF_001879085.1 Nicotiana attenuata
TGACTATGGTTCCATATGTCGTATTTGATGTCCCAGACAAATATTAGGCGATCCGGTTCCGGCTCCATCCCACGGCGTCGGGCTTGGGCCATGGCAGGCGAAAATACAGGCACGACTGGCATAATTCCAAATTAATTGCGTAAAATGCCAAAAAATGTAATTTGGTCATGTCCGGGCGGTGAATATGGTTACTTAGGTCGTATTTGATATCCCGGACAAGTATTAGGTGATCCGGTTCCGCCTCCGTTCCACGGCGTCGGGCTTGGGCCATGGCAGGCGAAAATACAGGCACGGCGGGCGAAATTCCAGTTTAATTGCCGTAAAATGCCAAAAATGTAATTTGATCATGGCGGGGCGGTGACTATGGTTCCTTAGGTCTTATTTGATGGTCCAGACAAATATTAGGCGATCCGGTTCCGGCTTCATCCCACGGCGTCGGGCTTGGGACATTGCAGGGGAAAATACAGGCACGACGGGCGGAATTCCAATTTCATTGTCGTAAAATGCCAAAAAATATAATTTGGTCATGGCGGGGCGGTGACTACGGTTTCTTTGATTGTATTTGATATCCCGATCCGTCCCACGGCGTCGGGCTTAGGAAGTGGCAGGCGAAAATACAGGCACGACTCGTGGAATTCCAGTTTAATTGCCATAAAATGTCAAAAAAATGTAATTTGGTAATGGTGGGGCGGTGAATATGGTTCCTGAGGTCTTGTTTAATGTCCCGTATATTAGGCGATCCGGTTCTGGCTCCATCCCACGGTGTCGGGCTCGGGCCATGGCAAGCGAAAATACAGGCACGACTGGACGG
>NW_017681587.1:9853-11082 GCF_001879085.1 Nicotiana attenuata
CGTCCCACGGCATCGGGCTTGGGCCATGGCAGGCGAAAATACAGGCACGACTGGCATAATTCCAAATTAATTGCGTAAAATGCCAAAAACTGTAATTTGGTCATGGCCGGACGGTGACTATGGTTCCTCAGATCGTATTTGATGTCCCGAAAAAATATTAGGCGATCCTATTCTGGCTCCGTCCCACGGCGTCGGTCTTATGGCAGGCGAAAATACAGGCACGACTGGCGGAATTCCAGTTTAATTGCCATAAAATTTCAAAAAATATAATTTGGTCATAGCGGGGCGGTGACTATGGTTCCTTAGGTCGTATTTGATGTCCCGGACAAATATTAGGCGATCCGGTTCCGATTCCATCCTACGGCGTCGGGCTTGAGCCATGGCAGGCGAAAATACTGGTACGACTGGTGAAATTCTAGTTTAATTGCCGTAAAATGCCAAAACATGTAATTTGGTCAAGGAGGGGCGGTGAATATGGTTCCTTAGGTCGTGTTTTATGTCCCGGACAAATATTAGGCAATCCAATACGGCTTCGTCCCATGGCGTCGGCCTTGGGCCATGGTAGGCCAAAATACAGGCACAACTGGCGGAATTCCAGTTCAATTGCCGTAAAATGCCAAAAAATGTAATTTGGTCATGGCGGGGCGGTGATTATGGTTCCTTAGGTCGTATTTGATGTCCCTGACAAATATTAGGCGGTCCGATTCCGGCTCCGAACCACGGCGTCGGGCTTGGGCCATGGCAGGCAAAAATACAGGCACAACTGGCGGAATTCGAGTTTAATTGCCGTAAAATGCCAAAAATTGTAATTTGCTCATGGAGGGGCGGTGACTATGGTTCCTTAGGTCGTATTTAATGTCCCAGAAAAATATTAGGCGATCCGGCTCCGGCTCCATCCCACGACGTCGGGCTTGGGCCATGGTAGGCGAAAATACAGGCACGACGGGCGAAATTCCAGTTTAATTGTCGTAGAATGCCAAAAATGTAATTTGGTCATGGCGGGCGGTGACTATGGTTACTTAGGTTATATTTGATAGCCCAGACAAATATTAGTCGATCCGGTTCCGGCTCCGTCCCACGGCGTCGGGCTTGGGACTTGGCAGGCGAAAATACAAGTACAACGGGCGGAGTTCCAGTTTAATTGCCGTAAAATGCCAAAAATATAATTTTGTCATGGCGGGGCAGTGACTAAGGTTCCTTATGTCGTATTTGATGTCCCAGACAAATAT
>NW_017681588.1:0-757 GCF_001879085.1 Nicotiana attenuata
CATACTGTTCGGCATACAAAATCACTATGGGGAAACCTAAGAAATATACAATTGAATGATCCTTGGCTTAAAATAAGAGATTTCAATAGTGTACTCAATGTTGATGATAGAATAAAGGGTAATCCTGTACAGCAAGCTGAAGTAGTAGACTTCCAAAATTGTATTGAAGATATAGGAGTGGGGCAAATTACCAAAAGAGGAGGTAACTTCACATGGTGTAACAAAAGAGATGCTGAAATCAGGATATATAGTCATATAGATTGGGCCTTTGGGAATGCTGAATGGTTCAACCTATATACTGGTATTGAGGCTCACTACATGCTTCCAGGATGTTCAGACCATACACCAATAATGATCAGTACTGAGGTGCAGAAAATGAAAGTTAACAGACCTTATAGAATGTTAACTACAGTAATGAAGCAAGCAGAATACAAGGAGATTGTGCAAAGAATATGGAAACAAAGAAGTGGAGGAGATGCTATGAACACTGTATGGAGAAAATTGAAGCAGATTGAGAAAGAGGCTAGAAGTATACAAAATGAGCATTCATCAATGGACAAAAAGCTAAACAAGATGAGAGAAGACCTGAATCAGATCCAAGGAAAATTGAATGAAGATTATTTTAATGCAGGACTAATAGATGGTGAAAGAAAATGCTTAGCAGATATTGAGAAGTGGGAAGCAGTCCAAGAACAAATACTAAGGCAGAAATCAAGAGCTAACTNTAGGGATCCAAGGTAGGAGACCAAAAGTACAA
>NW_017681588.1:4997-6278 GCF_001879085.1 Nicotiana attenuata
AAGAAGACTTTACTAAATTAGTGGACTACTGGTGCATTAGTTTAAAAAACGAAAATATTTTGCAAAATATATTTTTTAAGTAATTATTTTTAATTCAGCATTGACCTAACGGTCAAAGGGCATAAGTGAACCAAAAAGGTGGATGGAGGTAGGGCCGCTTATCGGGCGGATTGTGCGGTTATCTACTCTTAACGGTTTGGCTTATCGGTTATCGGCTTTTAAATGTATTAATCCGCTAGCCACTCGATAAGATATCGGGCGGATTGGTATCTGTTTAGCTCTTATCGGGCGATTTATCGGCCTAATTCAATCTATATAACGTGCATTATTGTTTGCTGACCGCTGACTCAAAATAAAATTCCTACGCTCAGTAGACTACATTTCAGTCTATACTCTATAGGATACAATAGATGAGTCCATGACAAGGATTCAAGGCTTACTATTCCAACAAACAAACTAAGGTATTTTGCATTCCTTATGATTATTTAATATATATGGATAAAAATAAATTATATATATATATATATATTACGGGTTAACGGATTATCCGTTAAGAAAATTGAATAATCCACCCCCAAACCGATAAGCCGTTAATAAAAAAATTTCAATCTGTTCCCCGTCCGTTAAACTGTTAACCCGATACCAATAAGCCATTAAGCTTCGGTATCGGTTTGGTTTTCGGTTTCGGTTCGGTTTTGAACACCCCTAGATGAAGGGCTATTTTTAGCCCAATAGGTGGATGAAGGTCATTTTTAAACCTTTTCCAATAGTTTAGGGGTATTTTGAACCCTTTTCCAGAGAAATATATATTTTTTTCCATATCAGCATACTGTGTTTAGTTGGCACATTTTTGACATGCCTAAGGTGTTTAAGAGGGCAAGGGCCCATCTATATACTCGATCGGCCTAATTATTAAGTCGGCAAAGCAAGGCAGTAGGGCTGTTTATCGGGCGGATTGGGCGGTTATTTAGTCTTAACGGTTTATCTTATCGATTATCGGCTTTTAGATGTATTAATCCGCTAGCCACCCGATAAGATATCGGGCGGATTGGTATCGGTTTAGCTCTTATCGGGCGGTTTAACGGCCTAATTCAATCTATATTGCACATGCGGCAATTTACCAAATTTAGCGAGGGTCCAAAATTTGCTTCGTTGTGCTTCAAATGTATGCTGATGTTGGTCAAAGAATGGGATTTCTTGCTCTTGTTTTATAACTGCTCCAATTTTCTTTAGATGTCGCTCTAATTTCTAAACAATCCAAGAACACCTGCCGAAATGTGT
>NW_017681588.1:10557-11081 GCF_001879085.1 Nicotiana attenuata
GTAAAAACTGAATTATTTTTTGTAAAAACTGAAAAAAAGAAGAAGAAGACTTTACTAAATTAGTGGACTACTGGTGCATTAGTTTAAAAAACGAAAATATTTTGCAAAATATATTTTTTAAGTAATTATTTTTAATTCAGCATTGACCTAACGGTCAAAGGGCATAAGTGAACCAAAAAGGTGGATGGAGGTAGGGCCGCTTATCGGGCGGATTGTGCGGTTATCTACTCTTAACGGTTTGGCTTATCGGTTATCGGCTTTTAAATGTATTAATCCGCTAGCCACTCGATAAGATATCGGGCGGATTGGTATCGTGTTAGCTCGTAGTCGGGCGAGTTACTCGGACCGTAAGTTCGAAGTCTATATAACGTGCATTATTGTTTGCTGACCGCTGACTCAAAATAAAATTCCTACGCTCAGTAGACTACATTTCAGTCTATACTCTATAGGATACAATAGATGAGTCCATGACAAGGATTCAAGGCTTACATTTCCAACAAACAAACTAAGGTATTTTGCATTCC
>NW_017681589.1:0-11080 GCF_001879085.1 Nicotiana attenuata
AAATATCTGTGTGAATTAAGTCTAAAGGGCTTGAATTCCTTTCAACGGACTTATAAGGATGCTTAACATACTTTGATTCCACACATATTTGACATTTGGAATTAATGCAATCAAATTTTGGCAATACTTCTAAATTTATCATTTTTCGCAATGTTTTGAAGTTGATGTGACCTAGGCGTGCATGTCATAAAGTGTTTGACTCAAGTAAGTAAGAAGAAGCATTAACTTTATTGATAGGAACTGCTATTACATTTAGCTTAAAAAGGCCCTCATTCAGGTAACCTTTTCCTACATACACATCATTCTTACTTAGTACAACACTATTAGAAACAAAAATACATTTGAATCCATTCTTGACAAGAAGTGAGGTAGACACAAGATTCTTGCGAATTTCTGGAACATGGAGAACTTGGTTTAGAGTCACAATTTTTCCCGACGTCATCTTCAAGGCAATCTTGCCAACTCCTTCAATTTTGGCTGTAGACGAATTTCCCATGAAAATTGTCTCGTCGGGTCCTGCTGGGGCATAAGAAGAAAATAACTCCTTATTAGCACAAACATGGCGGGTGGCTCCAAAATCAATCCACCATTCTTTAGGATTTCCTACCAAGTTGCATTCAGACAACATGGCACACAAGTCCTCCATTTCTTCAACAATTTCAACCATGTTAGCTTGATTCTTCTTCTTCTTCTTTTGTACATCATTCTTTGGTGCACGACAGTCCACGGCCTTATGCCCAGACTTTCCACAGTTGTGGCAATTACCCTTGAACTTTTTCTTGCTTGGGTAATTCTTTGGTCCAGAAGCCTTCTTTCTCTTCTTATTTTGTGGCGCCTCCTCAACAATGTTAGCCCTTATTATTGTCGAGTTTCCACGTGACTTCTTTTCAGCATTTTTGTTGTCTTCTTCTATCCTCAAACGAACAATCAAGTCTTCAAGTGTCATTTCCTTCCGCTTGTGTTTAAGATAGTTCTTAAAGTCCTTCCACAACGGAGGTAACTTCTCAATGAAAGCGGCGACTTGAAAGGCCTCATTTATGACCATACCTTCAGCAAGGAGGTCATGCACAATGACTTGTAATTCTTGGACTTGAGTTATGACCGACCTAGTGTCAATCATCTTGAAATCCAAAAACCTTGCAGCCACGAACTTCTTAAGTCCGGCATCCTCAGTCTTGTACTTTTTCTCAAGCGCATTCCATAACGCTTTTGAAGTTTCCATGACACTATAGACATTGTACAAGCTATCTTCCAAACAACTCAAAATGTAGTTTTTGCACAAGAAATCAGAATGTTTCCATGCTTCAGTTACAACAAATCGTTCGTCATCCGGAGTGCCTTCAGCCAGGACCGGAGGATCCTCCTTGATAAATCGCTGCAAACTCAACGTAGTAAGATAGAAGAGCATCTTCATTTGCCAACGTTTGAAGTCAATACCGGAAAACTTTCCGGGTTTTTCTGCTGGTGCCATAGCATGAGCAGGAGTTGAACGGCTTGACGAGGCAGCAACACTCGTAACAGTAGCACCCGTTCCCGCAACATTTCCATTAGTTTGGTTTTCATTCGTCATTTTTCTGTAGAGTTGGAAACAAAACAGAACTTTGTTAAATCAGTGAAGTTTTGATATCTTCAAACTGAATACCAAACCAAACATACAACACGTAACAATGGTGAAGTTTTTATATACTTCAAACCCGTACGTTTATTATTCCGGTAAAGTTTTGATATACTTTAAACCGGACAGAACAATTATTGGAGTAGAAAGCACGAAGGCTTTAGTCTCCAAACCAGTATACAAAATATAGATAACAGTTTAATATATATTTCAACACAGAAACGTTAGTATTAAAATTCCTTAAGCTTGTTATCCGCTACTGTGTTAAAACACAAAATCAAAAAAATGTTAGAAGAATAAAAGAAACTGGAAAACAGTAAAGAATAAGAAATATTCCGAGTCCACAATTTGCTTGTGCGTCCTTAAGGAATTTTAACCCCCTCACAAGTTGCCAAGGTAATGGATTAAATCCTCCCAGGATGAAACGGAATAAACCTTCCTGCAACAGTGGCAATACAAACTGCAGGATACCAACGAACTCAAAGAACGGAGCAAAATCACACTTACGAATTTGAGAGAGAGAGACTGCGAATTAGAATGCAGTATTTTCAGAAAGAAGGAAGTTCTGTAATGTTTTTGGTGTGTTAAAAACGAAGCCATGCCTCAGAATTTATAGGCAATTATTGGAAGAGGTGTGATGTTTGTTCTGGAAAAGGTGTCTGTTCAGAAGTTTACGCGTCCTGCCGCGGTCCTACCGCGGTTACGCCAGGACCGCGGCCAAACTAGCCTTCTGAATCTGCAGCAGTGTTCTGGCGCGGTCCTACCGCGGTTACGCCAGGACCGCGGCCAGACTATCCTTCTGAATCTTCAGCAGTGATCTGGCATTTAATTAATTATTAAATAATTAATTAAATAAATTTTGTCCAAAAATAATCTTATCGATCGATCATTTGACAAATCCAAATCCAAATCCAAATCCAAAGCCAAAGCCAAAGCCGAAGCCGAAGCCGAGCCGAGCGAGCGACGACGACGGCGCGAGGGTTCATTCTCTTCAACTCCTTTTAAGAGCTTTAAGAAGTGATTCTATATATAAGCACACAAATGTAGTTGTCCCTCACCAATGAGGGACAAAGTGCAAGTCAAAAGCTCACTTCATTCAAATTTTCATTTCCCTCCATTTTATTTCCCACCATTTCCAATTCACACTCTTAGACTTTAAAGCCCAATGCTTAAAGTCTTTGAAGCCCAATGCCTTTAAAGTCCAACAATCCCCCACATGAATGGGAATGGCTGTAACAAGAATGATCATAGATGAAAGCTGTGTGATTTGCAAGTAAGGATTAATCGCATCTGGATAAGTAGGTTTCCCTTTGAACTTTCCGTAGTGAACATATGTCGGATATACTCGGTCAATCGGTAGATTTGATATCTTTGAACCGTCGAACTTTAGTGTATACCTAGACAACCATATGTCACACAACCAACCCTTAACCGTCTTTTGGTTCTCATTGTTGTGTTCGTTTCAGCCATGAACACCGCCTGGTTTCATAAGTGCGTAGAGAATTGGCCTTACAGAATTCTCATTGAAGCGGCTTCCACTTCACACTTACATAGGTGATTCCTAAACGTGTAATCCTTTAGATTGACACTATTTGATAAATACCACATCAAACTTAGGTAATCATTAAAGAACGTGTAAAGTTCTATCCTTGTTACTGAACATTGTCTTCATCACGAGAAGGGACCAAAGATTTTACTTTGACAATGTTGAACCGGTCAATCACAACTTTGTTTGAGCTCCTTGAACCTAGATCTCGGAACATCCAAAATTCTAGGTAGAGTTACCGCCATGTTGACTTGTCCTCGGCCATAGTCCCATTCCCTTAGATGATTTCTCAACTCCCTCTCTAGTTAAGCCTTTTGTAAGCGGATCCGCCACATTATCCTTTGATCTTACATAATCAATAGTGATAATTCCACTAGAAAGTAGTTGTCTAACGGTGTTATGTCTTCGTCGTATATGACGAGACTTTCCGTTATACATAACGCTCCCTGCCCGTCCTATTGCAGCCTCACTATCGCAATGTATGCAAATAGGAGCCAAAGGTTTTGGCCAGAACGGAATGTCTTCTAAGAAATTTCGAAGCCATTCAGCTTCTTCACCGGCTTTATCCAAAGCTATAAACTCTGATTCCATTGTAGAGCGAGCGATGCACGTTTGTTTGGAAGACTTCCAAGATACTGCTCCTCCACCAACAGTAAAAACATATCCACTTGTGGACTTTGTTTCTGTTGAGCCGGTTATCCAATTTGCATCACTATATCCTTCGATAACCGCAGGATATTTATTGTAGTGCAAAGCGTAGTCTTGGGTATATTCCAAATATCCCAGAACTCGTTTCATTGCTACCCAGTGATGTTTGTTGGGATTACTTGTGAATCGACTAAGTTTACTTATCGCACAAGCTATATCAGGTCGTGTACAGTTCATGATGTACATTAAGCTTCCCAACACACGAGCATACTCCAATTGAGACGTACTTTCACCTTTATTCTTTATAAGATGATGATTTAAGTCAATTGGAGTTCTTGCACTTCTAAATTCCAAGTGTTTGAATTTTTCAAGTACCATTTTCACGTAATGTGATTGAGACAAAGCTAGACCCTGAGGAGTCCTCTGGATTTTAATTCCTAGAATTACATCGGCAACTCCTAAGTCTTTCATATCAAACTTACTAGCAAGCATACGCTTAGTAGCTTGAATGTCGGCAATGTCTTTGCTCATTATTAGCATATCATCAACATATAAGCAAACAATGACTATATGATTTGGAACGTTCTTAATGTAAACACATTTATCACATTCATTAATCTTAAAGCCATTTGACAACATTGTTTGGTCAAATTTCGCATGCCATTGCTTGGGTGCTTGTTTTAGTCCATAAAGAGACTTAACAAGTCGACACACCTTCTTTTCTTTTCCCGGAACCACAAACCCTTCAGGTTGGTCCATGTAAATTTCTTCCTCTAAATCACCATTTAAGAAGGCTGTTTTTACATCCATTTGATGGATTTGAAGATCATACAAGGCGGCTAACGCTATTAGCATCCGAATGGATGTAATTCTTGTTACCGGCGAGTATGTGTCAAAATAGTCAAGACCTTCTCGCTGTCTAAATCCTTTGACAACAAGTCTTGCCTTGTATTTGTCAATAGTACCATCGTCTTTCATTTTCTTCTTGAAAATCCATTTAGAACCCAATGTTTTGTTACCTGGAGGAAGATCAACCAATTCCCAGGTATGGTTGCTCAATATGGATTCTATTTCACTATTGACAGCTTCTTTCCAATATTGTGCTTCTGAGGAAGACATTGCTTCCTTGAAGGTACGAGGCTCATTTTCTAGCAGGAAAGTCAGAAAATCTGGACCGAATGAAGTAGATGTCCGTTGACGTTTACTTCTTCTCGGATTTTCCTCATTAGGCATACCATCTGTTATTTCCTCCCGAGGTCGTTTTGACTTTTGGTAGGTCACTTCACTTTCCTTTTTATACGGATAAATAGTTTCAAAGAATTCAGCATTATCTGATTCTATTATCGTATTAACGTGAATCTCAGGATTTTCTGACTTATGAACCAGAAAACGATATGCCTTGCTATTGGTTACATATCCAATAAATACACAATCAACCGTTTTTGGACCTATCTTAACCCTTTTAGGTTTAGGAACTTGTACCTTAGCTAAACACCCCCACACTTTGAAGTATTTCAAGCTGGGCTTCCTTCCTTTCCATTTTTCATAGGGAATGGACTGTGTTTTACTATGAGGTACACGGTTGATTATTCGGTTAGCTGTAAGTATAGCTTCCCCCCACAAGTTCTGTGGTAAACCAGAACTTATCAACAACGCATTCATCATCTCTTTCAACGTTCGATTCTTTCTCTCCGCAATTCCATTAGATTGTGGAGAGTAAGGGGCAGTTGTTTGGTGAATAATGCCATTTTCCAAACATATTTCTTCAAATGGAGATTCATATTCGCCACCCCTATCACTTCTTATCATTTTGATCTTTTTGTTTAGTTGTATTTCAACTTCACTCTTGTATTGCTTGAAAGCATCAATTGCTTCATCTTTACTATTAAGTAAATAAACATAGCAATATCTCGTACTGTCAATAAAAGTAATAAAATACTTTTTCCCACCGCGAGATGGCGTTGACTTCATTTCGCAAATATCTGTGTGAATTAAGTCTAAAGGGCTTGAATTCCTTTCAACGGACTTATAAGGATGCTTAACATACTTTGATTCCACACATATTTGACATTTGGAATTAATGCAATCAAATTTTGGCAATACTTCTAAATTTATCATTTTTCGCAATGTTTTGAAGTTGATGTGACCTAGGCGTGCATGTCATAAAGTGTTTGACTCAAGTAAGTAAGAAGAAGCATTAACTTTATTGATAGGAACTGCTATTACATTTAGCTTAATAAGGCAAATTAGCCAAGCTAGCTAAGCGCCTTAGATAAGAACAACCTCCATACAATGGGGCCAATTTGTCATAGACAAACATTGAAAAAAATGGTAGAACTCGATGATAACGGGATCAATGGGAGGTTTAAAATTCAGTGTAAAGGGATATGTATACACGAAAGAAAATCCAGTCATGTAGGATGTGATTCATTGATTTGTATTAGGAATTATGATCTAGAAGTCAGATCTCCAATGTCAATCCCTACGGACAACAGAGATTAAACCTTCAATAATCTGAGAAGGGTAAACATCAGCACGATCAAGAGAGGACATAGAAGAAACCTGATTCCTAATCGATTCGCTATCAGTGTAAAAAGAAAGTTCATAGGGGACAATTTCGTCTACTAAAGGTTCACGAACTGATTCATTAGAGTCTCTACTTCTAGAAGAAGATCTATATGGAAGAGAACCCCTAGTTCTAGAAGAAGAAGGAGGGTTAGAACCAAGTGAAGGTAAAGAAGCACCTCGTATAGATCATGATCCCAAACTGCATAATCTTCCCCCTCTTCTGCTTCTAATATGAGCAAGGGGAAGTTCATCAACAATAGGAACTCTTCGGGGATTAGGGTTCGAAGAAGACATGGTTGTACGAGGAAGAAAACAAGAATGAATATTCAAAGATAGGAAACTTTTATGAGAAAGACAAAGACAAAGGTTATATTTATACTCAGAAGCAACCGTCAAACAAAAAAATAATGATAGAAATGTCATAATGAAAACTGTCACTTCATGATTGATGTAGCCGCAAAAAAAAACCCTAAAAGACGATGAAGGGTTGCAGATCCAATGAAAAGATGTCACGTATCATGAGCATTAAATGGAAGTGACATACGAAGCGTCAATTCTGGAGAAGGTATAATGGCAGCAAAAATTCCCGCTTTAATGAGATCCACTTCCCAAATAGTCAATTGTTGAATAAATGGCAAGTGGGGGGACTATCTGTATTGAGAAAAATCAAGTTAATATATTGAATTAATTATGTGATGATATGTCATGACACGTGGATCGGTAAAAGAATGACAGTTGGCGAAGGATAGCTGAAGGGACATGAGCTTTAACAGGCACGGGCAAAGACTCAAGAAAACCGGAAGGAATGGGTACTCGGACCTCTTGGTAATTTGAAGAAGCATCGGAGAAATGAACCTAGATAGCAAAAAAGTATATATATGTATTATCTGTAATTAATGAGCATCAATGACCGGAAACGTTATAGAATCTTAACGAAACAATTACGATTGCCAATTATAACATTACATTAAATTTCATTAATTGCCCATAATAACTCTGTTATGGGGGGAAAGAAACGTATTACTTAGAAATAGCTATAAAAGGAGAGGAATAAATATTTGTAAGGACATAGAATATTATTGAAATACACTTATTTACTTTGCTTTCTTTGACCTATCCAGCTATCGTCTGAGTCAATTATTCTTATATATTTTTTATTTGATTATCAGTAACTCGAGTTCTTCTAATAGTAAGCTTTGACCGAAATTCCTATTTTTTGGTTAAACAGAAGCCATTTCTCTGTCGCTCTTCCTCTTTTAACTACCTGTGTCTTCCCTCCTTATGATTAAGCTAAGACTTGAGAACAATACTTTTCCATGTCATTACATAGGTCTTCCACAAGTACTTAGCACATTAAAAAGTCATTTGGGAGCTAGGGTGTATATGAATAGTATTAAATATGGTGTATTAGTAATGTTGAGATTAGTTATGTTAGAATTATTTCTTATCGACTGTTTGGTTTTGATATATTAAAGATTTGAAATGGAAATTTTGTCTTTATACATGTTTATCCATGTATTAAAAACCATGGTATTGCTAATGTCATAGTTTGCTATGTATAAGAATAGTACCGAATAAGATGTATAACAAATACATGTATTAGTTATACATATACTAAAAACACTACCAAACAAAAGATTATTAATACCAAAAAAACACATATATTATTTTCCCTAAAATGTCCTACCAAAAAAACCCCTAGGCATTATACATAGTGGCCAATATATAATCCCCCTCTTTACATGGAATTCCGACAAGAGAGAGAGAGACCTTGGAATATTATTAGAAAAGGTCATCATTCTGTTTTTCAGTAGTCAACCATTTAATTTCATTGACACTTTTTTATTAAAAACTTTATTAATGGTGTCATATTATTATAATAGACCTTGGAATAAATGATGATCAAATCACCACTTGAACACCAAGTCAATGGATCCAATTTGAACATTATTTCTTTTAAATCAAGATTCCCTTTGTCTTCCTGGATAAGTTGTCTCATACTCACAAATTGTGACTGTCTGCTACTAGTTTTACCTTCTCGTGCGCAGTGAAACTTTGTAATTTAAGAGTTTGGATCAAACTATTAACGAGAAATAACGTCTCAAGTTAAAACACTTCGTCAAATTCATCGGCGAAGTTAGTGAATATGTAACACACGATATGAATACGTTTTTGCTTAGGGCCTGTTTGGAAAGTCACCAGCCATGTAATTGGATTTGAGTGTAATTACACAGTTTTAGCATGTTTGACTGACCAAGTAAATTAGTTGGTCAACATGTAACTAGGTGTAATTGTGGGGGTGTTATTGCACTTCGCAATTCTTAAAGGGGAGCTGAGAATTACTGTGTGTAATTACGAGGTTATTTTTTGAATCTCTTTTCTTTTCTTATTATTTATTTTTTATTTCCTTATTCTAACATTTACTTCACGTGTTTCTACATTTTCTTATATTTTAATTCTTTCTTAATTACTTTTTCTTTTTTTTTTATACTTAACTATATTATTATTCTAATTTTTCTAAAAAAAGTTATACCTCGTAATCTTAAAAAGGATAAGTCATCCACAAACTTGACTTACAATGAGTGATTTCATTAAAGTTGAACTTTGTTATTGGATGAGGTTATACGCAAAATTTAACTATGTTAAATAATAGATTACTTTTTAATATTTAAATAATATTCTAATTTTTCAACCTTTATTTTTTATGATTCCATGTAGGTGCTCATATTTTTTATTTTTCTTTATTTTTTTCATTTAGCATAGTTGTGCTATTATTCTAGTTTTGAAACGACATCTCCTAATATTAGAAATAATGAATCATTAATAAACTTAGCATATAATGAGTGATGTTACTAAAGTAGAATCTAATTGTTGAATGAAGTTATAGACTTATGTTTTCCTTTTCTTTTGAATTATATTTTCTTAAATTATGTTGAAATTTATTTTACGTTATCTTATAATTTTACATAAGAGTATTATGTTATTTTTTTTTGGATTTTAAATTTATGTTATATTTTTTCTTCTATTTTATTTGCTTTAGTAGAATTCACGTGTGATGAACCGATATGCCATTTTCACCTTTGGCCTTTATTTCTGTGTTCCGAGACCTCGAATAGCTCAGTTTAGCCTTCCTCGCGTGCACAGTCCGTGTCTTTTTCCATAAAAGTTTTATGTGAATAAACTGAAGAAAATATGAAATTTGCTTTAAACCTCATTTGAGCTGACTACAGTCAACATTTGGGACTTGGGCGTATGCCCGGAATCGAATTCGGAAGTCCCTAGCTTGATTTAATATAATTTGTTGAAAATTAGTAATTTGAAGGTTTAAAGAATTCCTAAGTTTGATCGTAGGTTGACTTTGTTACTACCGTATTTTAGTTACGGAACTTGGTATAGGTTTATTTAACTATTTATGAATTGTCTGCAAATTTTGGTGCAAAATGGAGTTGATTTGACATGATTCGGACGTCCAGTTGTAAATTTATATGTTCTTGAGTTTCTTTAAAGATATCATTCATTTTGATGTCCGATTCATAGTTCTAGGTGTTATTTTGGTGATTTGATCGAGCGAGCAAGTTCGTATGATGTTAATACATTTGTGTGCATGTTTGGTTTGGAACTTCGAGGGGCTCGGGTGAGTTTCGGATAGGCTAGGTAGTATTTTTTTTTAATCTTAGAAGAATGCTGGTGCATCAGGTCTGCAGGTTTCGCATTTTCGATAACCTGTTCACAAATGCAAGCCTAGCAAATGCGAGGTTAGGCTCACATATGCGATGTTGGTGGGGGCTGGGTCAGCTTCTCTTTTGCGAAGTTAAGTCCGCAGATACGATGGTGGGTATGTTCTCATTTGCGAACTTTGTGTCGTATTTGCGACTCTGAAGAAATTGGGGAAGACTCGCATTTACTATTTTATTGCTCACATTTGCAGACAGCCCTTGTTCGCATTTGCGATAATTATATCGTATTTGCAATAATAGCAGGCTTAGTGACTNGTTTTGTTACCTGGAGGAAGATCAACCAATTCCCAGGTGTGTTGCTCAATATGGATTATATTTCATTATTGACAACCTCTTTCCAATATTGTACTTCTGAGGAAGACATTGCTTCCTTGAAGGTTCGAGGCTCATTTTCTAGCAGGAAAGTCAGAAAATCTGGACCGAATGAAGTAGATGTTCTTTGACGTTTACTTCTTCTCGGATTTTCCTCATTAGGCATACCATCTGTTGTTTCCTCTCAAGGTCGTTTTGACTTTTGGTAGGACAATTCACTTTCCTTTTTATATGGATAAATAGTTTCAAAGAATTCAGCATTATCTGATTCTATTATTGTATTAACGTGGATCTCAGGATTTTCTGATTTATGAACCAGAAAACGATATGCCTTGCTATTGGTTAGATATCCAATAAATACACAATCAACCGTTTTTGGACCTATCTTAACCCTTTTAGGTTTAGGAACTTGTACCTTAGCTAAACATTCCCACACTTTGAAGTATTTCAAGCTAGGCTTCCTTCCTTTCCATTTTTCATAAGGAATGGATTGTGTTTTACTATGAGGTACACGGTTGATTATTCGGTTAGCTGTAAGTATAGCTTCCCCCCACAAGTTATGTGGTAAACCAGAACTTATTAACAACGCATTCATCATTTCTTTCAACGTTCGATTCTTTCTCTCCGCAATTCCATTAGATTGTGGAGAGTAAG
>NW_017681590.1:0-648 GCF_001879085.1 Nicotiana attenuata
GATAGTCAAAAGTTTGATTTTATTCGATCAGCTTAAATTCTACGCCAAAACAAGGGGACATGAACAAATACTACTTGGGATATTTACGACTGAATGTGGAATAAAAGTATTTGAGTTTTGGGTGGGTTATTAGGCATGTGAAGAGGAGATTACTCATAGACAGGGTGGGAAAGAAATTGTTCTGGCAAATGTTAACAATGTAATGCAAGCTCATAACTGTGGAGGATTAGGAAAGGAAGGTACTCCAGCAAACATTAATGTGCAACAAAGTAATGATATTACAAGGGAGGAAGTGGTGGCAGATGGTTCAAATAATCAGCAAATTCAAACTTCTAATATGTTTGCTGTATTGGAGGTCCAGGAGGATGATGATGCAGGGATAAATCAAATAGTGGAAGTTGGAAATAAAAGCACTGTTAATTCTACCAAGAAACTAAATCATACAGCAGCAGTATTTACTCCAAAATCTACTGGAATTGGAAGTACAACAAATAAGGAAGATAATGAGAAGCACAGGAGCAAGAATAATGAAATGGTGGAAGACAATCAAAAAGATTCAACAGTAGCCTGGGTTAATAGAGCTTTCAATGATAATACTGTAGCCACTAATCAGTCTTGTCAGGAAGTTCCATCTCAGGCAACTGAGAT
>NW_017681590.1:5341-6608 GCF_001879085.1 Nicotiana attenuata
TTAGCTGATCATCCTAAAAAGGTTAGAATGGACATTGTGAATGAAGCTACAGGGGAAGTTAGAACAGAATGGGTAACTATCAAATATGATATGTTGCCTAAGTATTGCAAAGCATGTAGATTACAAGGGCATGATGACTTTGAATGCTGGAGGCAACATCCTGAATTATCACCCTATGATCAAGGAAAACAGAAGGAAACTAAAGGTAAGGAGCAGATTCAGAAGCAAACTAATCAACCATTGATGATTTTGTCAAGTGGTAGAGTTGTAGGTAATGTGACTGCTAATGTAGAGCAATGGAAAGAAGTGAGAGATAATCGAGGGAAGAAAAACAGCACCCAGGAAGCTAATGGAAAGGAAATAGTACCAATAAATCAAGAAAACTTACAGCAGATTCAGGGGCAGCAGATGGAGGAGGTGATTACTCATAGACAGGGTGGGAAAGAAATTGTTCTGGCAAATGTTAACAATGTAATGCAAGCTCATAACTGTGGAGGATTAGGAAAGGAAGGTACTCCAGCAAACATTAATGTGCAACAAAGTAATGATATTACAAGGGAGGAAGTGGTGGCAGATGGTTCAAATAATCAGCAAATTCAAACTTCTAACATGTTTGCTGTATTGGAGATCCAGGAGGATGATGGACCGAAAATTGACTAATGAGTAAACGAATTTGGATTTGGATTTTTATGATTCAGTTAGCTTCGTTGGGTATTTTAGACTTAGGAGTGTGTCCAGAATATAATTTGGAGGTCCGTGGTAGAATTAGGCTTGAATTGGCGAAGTTGGAAGTTTAGAAGTTCTTAGGCTTGTATTCGAGGTTGATTTGGTGTTGTTTTGGGTGTTTCGGAGGTTCGACTAAGTTTGCGTAGTGATATATGACTTGTTGGAATTATTGGTTGAGGTCGCGAGGGCCTCAGGTGAGTTTCAGATAGGTTTGGATTGTGTTGTGCTTGTTTTTCTTATGTTTCGACGTCGTTTCTTCAAGTATAAATGATATCATTTTGAACAAATGAGCCCCGGTTTCATTTTTGATTGAAGCATTAGATCCGTATCGTAATTACGGACCCGTAGAATTGTTGAATTTGGACATCGTATGAGGATTTTATGGTCATTTTTACTAAGAATTAGGTTGCCAGATTTTTCAGTTTAATTACGAAATTGCCACTGACGGCGTATTTAAAAATCTGCACTATTTGCAAATATTAAAACCTACATATCTCCTTCGTTATAAGGTCAAATTGAGTGATTCAAAAGCCTAACTTGA
>NW_017681590.1:9536-11080 GCF_001879085.1 Nicotiana attenuata
AGAGAGAGAGAGGCGACAATACCTAGATGACCTTCAATGGGAGCAGAGGAGTCTGAGGAGAGAGGAAATGACTTGGGAATATGAAATGGGTAGTGGAGTCTGTCGGTGTATAATGAGATATATGTTATACAGATACAAGTGTTGTGTGAAGAGAAGTATAAATCAGAGGTCATGTGTGCAATTTATTACAGTGGACAGAGAATCTGGCTATTCAAGTAAATGTAATTGGATGGGAGTTGGCTATCAGTGCAAGATCTATGGTCTGGGCTTATGTTTGGGCCTGGAAATAATAATATCAAGATGGGTTTTACACAAGGGAGAGATTATATGGACTGGGCTGCTGGTTTGTATGATTTATCCACATCATGGGCTAGGACCAAATAATCAAATTAAGGCTGTTTGTGCAATTTCGAGGCTATTTTCGCAAATCCTATGCGTCTCTGGGCTGGCTGTATTGGGAAGAATTATGGAGGCCATGGCTATTTCTGCAATTCGTATATCTGGGCTACATGCGCAACTTGGAGGCTATTTGCGAAAATTCTATGCTTATTCTGGGCTAGCCGATTTTACAATAAATATGGAGCTAAAGGATTGGGCTGCTGTGATGTATTTTCTTGGGCTAGTTTTTCATACATTTTTTAGTACATCTCTTGTGATATCAAAGTTGAGTATATTGCTCAATTTTGATAATAGGAATTATGTAGTTTTCAATTTTATTTGTATGCTTGGTAGGATCACATGACATTTTATTTGTTTTTTCCCTACTTATATAATAAAAACTAGCCCTAGGCCTTGCCTAGTGGATTGTTTAAAAAAAAAAAAAAACCCTAAACCCTAAACCCAATTCTCAAACCCAACGTTTTCTCTGCCTTCTCTCTAGAATTAGGCGATTTTTCTATTTTAGAGAGAGAAAGCTCGAATTCCGGTAGCCATGGCCACTGTGGCCGGCGGCCAGCCACCAACGATGGCTGGGCTGCCTCCCCAACCCCCACCTACTGTTACCCAGCCCCCAGCGACAACAAACAACACTGCGCATCCCTACAATTTGCCTAACGAGAATACTGTACCAATGAATTACGCCAAAGCAGTGCAAAATTCAACCAACACTGCCATGCAAGAACGTGCGTCTACTGTGGAGCCTATTTTACTACGTCGAGCAGATTTTGTCAATGGGCAACCATTGGTTAAATTTACGGAAGCAGAGGTAGATAGAATGAATGTTATTGAGGGCCTTCAATATGCTGTAGTTGGAAAATTTTCCTATGGTTGGCCAGAATTGAGTGAAATTAGACGAATTGTTCCCATGCAATGTGGAATAAAGGGGGAATGTAATATTGGATACCTACGAGATAGGCATGTTCTTATTCGTATGACATTGTGGCAAGATTTTGTTGATTTTACTTCTAAAGGTACACAATATATTAAAGACAAGCATGGTCATGAATATCAAATTAGACCTCTAATTTATGATGTTAAATTTAAAGTAGGTGAGGAGACTCCAATGGCTATGGCTTGGTATTTCTTTTTACCAGGTCTTGTTACCT
>NW_017681591.1:0-11079 GCF_001879085.1 Nicotiana attenuata
AGATTTTATTTTCAGGAAGAATGAGGTACTTGCTTTTTGGATCCCATTTAGGAGCTTGAGTTCCATATCCAAGTCCTCTTTTGTTACTGCTATGATGCTCTTGCAACCAAGAGAGAGCATCAGATGCTTTGTCCCACTTGCAAGTTCTGTCTAGTTCATGTTTTACCTTTCCTAGATCTTCTTTTAAGATTTTGATGAATTCATCTTTCTTATATAATTCATCCTTCATTTTTCCTAAATTTTCTTCTAGAGTAAGATATGTGTGATCAGCTATCTTCTTTCCTGTTCCTAATTTCAGTTTCAGATTTTCAAATCTAAGTTCTAGGACACTATTGTCAAGTTCAAGAACCTGGTTCTTCAACTCAGCATTTTTGTTATCACTCTCATTTGCCCTAGATTCTAGACTTTTACATTTAGCTTTTAAAATTACACATTCCCTAGACAGAACTTCCTTTTCATTATTAATTATCTCAGACTCATCAATGAAGTCTGTTAAGAGTTCAGCTAGCCTTTCTTTAGACAAGAATTTGATCTTGTCTTTGAGATGAAGAATACTTACCTCTTGTTCATCCTCTGATTCTCCAATGGCCATTAGAGCTTGATCCTCCTCAGCTTCATCTTCAGAGTCCTCATCTGATGTTTCTCCCCAAGCAGCAACCATAGCCTTAGTTGAACCTTTGTTTCTTTTTGATTGACCTGTTCCTTCTTCCTGTTTCTTCTTTCAGCTCTTTCTTTCTTCCATTCAATCTCCCATTGAGGGCAGTTTCTGATGTGGTGATCAGTCTTCCCACACTTGTAACACCCCTCATTGGTTTGTTTCTCAGGAGCCCTCGGTTTGCTGAATGTTGTTCCTTTTGAAGCACCCTTTCATCTCATAAGATATTTCTTGAAATCTCTGGTTATCATAGCCATTTCATCATCTTCAAGATCTGATCCTTCTGAAATTCTGAGATCCAGACTTCTTTCTTTCTTTGGAGCATCCATCTTCATTGTTTGCCTTCTCAATTCATAGGCATTGAGATTTCCAATCAGTTCATCCAACTTCAAAGTAGCAATGTTCTTGGATTCCTGAATGGCAGTGATTTTGCTTTCCCAGGAGATTGGCAAAACTCTAGTTAGAATCTTCTCCACCTTGTCTTTTTCCAAGATAATCCTTCCAAGAGACTCAAGTTCATTTGTCAGTGTAGTGAACCTGGTATACATTTCTTGGATGGTTTCTCCATCCTTCATAGTAAAATTCTCATATTGAGAATACAGCAGTGTTCCTCTTGACCTTTTCACCTGAGGTGTTCCTTCATGAGCCACTTGTAAAGTGTCCCAAATCTCCTTGGCAGTAGTACAGCCTTGAATCCTGCTATACTCATCAGGACCAAGTCGACACACTAACCATTTCTTGACTTTTGCATTTTTCTCCCATTTCCTTAGATCTTCAGCAGTACAATCTACTCTTGTCTTTGGAACATCCACTCCTTCAGCATTCTTCTTGGTTGTGGCTAAAGGACCATCAGTTATGATATCCCAAAGCTCATAGTCTTCGCCCATTATATGGTCCCTCATTCTATTTTTCCACCAGGAGTAGTAGAGGCCATTGAAGAGAGGAGGCCTGGCAGTGGATTGCCCTTCCCAATTCCCACATGGTGCACTCATGTTGATCTTTTCCTAAGGTGATAACCTCTTCAAGGATAACCCGCTCTGATACCAATTGATGTTATAAACGTCAATACCACACAAGAGGGGGGGGGTGATTTATGTGGTACCTAATTTTCGCGTTAGAAGAACCTGGTTCTTCTAAGTGTTCTAACTACAACAGTTTGCGGAATAATAAATGCTGAAAGTAAAGTGCACAGAGATTTTTACGTGGAAAACACCTGGCTCAAAAGGTGAAAAAACCACGACCTACTACTCTGTAGGATTTTCCCAAACTCCACTAAAATCACTGAGCCAAAAACTGCATTTACAAAACTCTTTGTAAACCTAAGGATTAACTCTAATCCCAGTGTGCACACAGCCTCAACTGTTGCGACACTTTCAAGTTAACTCTAACTTGAATACTCAATATACCTATTACAATTGCTTCTATGAAAGCTGAAAGGTACAATATGAAAACCTACTACAATTGAACTAGACTTAGAATAAACACAATGATGAAACTGGTTCTTCTATCTTAGTTCATGTAGCTTCAGACGTGCACACTTGTATCTCGCATATGTTGCTTGCAAATCAGACTTGATCTTTTTGCTCTCAAATATGCTTAACTTCTGCTTATGTGCAATCACCTGTAAAAGAGAACAATCGTTATATTTATAGAGTTAGTAATCAGAGTTTGATAAGAACTCGAATTGTGGATCCTTTGACAATTCGAGTCCAAGAACAACTCTAACTCCTAATCCATATCCTTGATCCGGATATAATTCTCTTTTCATAAGGAGACTTCAACTCCTTATCCTATATGCAATCTTTTCGATCAATTCAGAAGATATTGTTGCTGATCCTTGAGACTTATCTTCTTCACGCGTATGTCACATGTGTAAGCATATCAACACTGTGTCTCACATGATGAACCTGGTCCTTCACTGAGTTCGTTTGTCATTCTTCAAAACTTCAACTGATCTTGGGCCAACACATGTTTATCCAAGCAACTAGGTAACACCATAAACGAGTAACCAATAGTGAGAGGAGGTAAATAAGGCAAGAGAATCCATGGTGGATTCCATTTTGGGGCTGGATTTGGAGACGATTATAGGTTAACGACGCTAGGGTTTCTTCAGAGGAGAAGAGAGAGTAGAGAGCGTGTGAAGGTGGTGGGTAAAGGGGCAAATGGGTTAGGGTTGTGGGTGAAAGGGAGGTAATTAGAAGGGGTAGGTTTATTGTAGGTCGTTGATCTTAGAGATCAACGGCCAGGATTTTAAAATGGGACTAGGGCGGGTCGTGTAAATGGGTCACCGGTTGGGTTAAAAATAAATGGGTTTTGTTTTGGGCCTGGGTAATTGGGTTAGTGTATGGGTAATCGGGTTGGGTTATTAGGTCCGAAATTGAGTAGGAATTTAGGCTAGTTTTTAAATACCCAATATTGAATAAATAAATAATTGATAAAAGCAATTAATAAATAATAAAAATATCACTTGTGCACTACAATGATTTCAAATAATTACTTAACATAATAAAAATATAAAAAGTCATTTTCTGTATAAATAATATAATTATACATGGATATGGGCTATTATTGTAAAATGTGCAGTTTAGCCCTACAAATGGAAAATGTAGTTATAAGAAATGCACTGAAAATATTTAAGACCTCGCATTGGTACAAATGATAAGTTTAGATTATTGATCATCATAAAAATAATTTGGCGAGTAATTATTGGATAAAATGCAGAAATAAAATAGATTTAAAGCCCTTAAAAATAATGAAAAATTGCAAAAAATGCTTGTGTGTGCTCATAAACCAAAATGATGATGCATATGCACTATTTTAAAAGTATATGTATATATAGTTAAAAATGAGGGGAAAATTGGGTATCAACAATGGGTACCTATTCTTCACTGTAACCTTGTCCAACGGCCGATAATCAATACACATGCGCATAGAACCGTCCTTCTTCTTCACAAACAAAACTGGCGCACCCCAAGGCTACACACTAGGCCGAATGAAACATTTATCCAGCAACTCTTTTAGCTACCCCTTATATCATTCAACTCCAGTAGTGCAATACAATATGGTGGAATAGAAATGGACCGAATGCCTAGCAACAAGTCAATACCAAAATCGATATCCCTATCGGGCGGGATGCCCGGAAGATCTGCTGGAAATACATCTGGGAAGTCTCCTACTACCGCAACTGACTCAACGGTCAGAGTATCAGCACTTACATCCCTCACGAAGTCTAGATAAGAATAACACCCCTTCTCAATCATCCACTAAGCCTTTAGAAATGACCCAATCCTACTAGGAAAATAATCCAATGTACCCCTCCACTCGAACCGTGACAAACCTGGCATAGCCAATGTTACCGTGGTGGTGTGACAATCTAGAATAACATGATAAGGTGACAAAAAGTCTATACTCAAAATAACATCAAAGCCTACCATACTAAGTAACAATAGATCAACTCTGGTCTCAAAACCACCAATAACAACTAAACACGACCGATACACACGACCCACAATAATAGAATCTCCCACAAGCGTGGACACAAAAATAATAGAACTCAGAGAATCATGAGATATATCTAGATACAGAGCAAATTAAGATGACACATATGAATAAGTGGATCCCGGATCAAATAAGACTGATGCAGCTCTATGACAAACCGGAACCATACCTGTGATGACTGCTTTTGAAGCAACCGCCTCCGTCCTACCCGGAAAAGCAAAGAATCTAGCTTGGTTCCCCCTCTAGGGCAACCTCTATCTCCCATCCCCCACCCCTAGCTGGCTAGGCAGGTGGAGCGGCAACTGGGACATCAGCCATGGCCTATGAAGTCTATGGACATGACTGAATCTGTGGGGCCTTAGTAGTCTGTGAAGGTACACCCCTCCTAAGTCGAGGGCAGTCTCTTACCATATGGCGAGCATCATGACTCAAAGCAAGCTCTCGGTGGGCATGGTTGCTGGGACTGGCTCGAGCCTGGTCGGCTGGACTGACGGCTGAAGGAACCAATGCAAGAGGTTTACTAGTCTAGCAAAGTGTGCAACCTGAGACCTCGGAATAACCTGAGAACCACTACAAGCTGGAAGCACTAAATGAACGGGATGACTCACATAGCCTCTACTATGACAGGTTGTATCTGTAGCGTGGCCACCACTAAATCCTCTAGTACCTCGAGGCCTTTTGGCCTCTTTCCCTCTCTCTCTCTCACGACCCCGCATACCCTCTAACCTCCGGGTGATCTCTACCACCTACTGATATGGGGTATCTGTCTCTAACTCTCAAGCCATGCTGAACATAATACCATAGTTGAGCCCCTCGATGAATCGGCGAACTTGCTACCTAACTATAGAAACCAAGGCAGGTGCATGTCTGGACATATCATTAAATCATACGGCATACTCTGACACTATCATAGTACCCTGGCGCAGCTGCTCAAACACCATGGGCCAGGCATCCTAAGGGTATGGGGAACGAACTCTCCCAAGAACATCTTTGACAATTTAGTCCATGTGAGTGAAGCTGCATCGGCTAGGCTACCCTCCTCATAAACCTGTCACCACTGATACGCTGTTGTTGAAAGTTGAGAGGTAGTAAAAGAAACCCAACTCGTCTCCATAATACCCATGGTGCGGAGAATACGGTGGAACTTCTCTAGAAAACTCGGTGCATCCTCTGAAGCTAAGCTGTTGCAATTAGGAGGATGATACTTCTTATACCTCTCAAGTCTAAACTCCTCCTCGTCTGATGCCACTGCCCTAACTTCGGGCTGAACCAAAACAATGGGTTGTGCTAGCATAACCTCTGGGACATGATCAATATGGACCCGCTGCTCTGGAGTACATGACACGGAAGTCTGAGCTGCTCCCCCAGCCTGAGATGTGGCTGGTGCAAGTGGAATCAGCCCCACCTAAGCTAAGGTATCGATCATGCTCTAGAACACTGCGAGAGTCTCCTAAAGTGCAGGGGTGGCAGCAGGCACCTCGGGTGCCTGTCCCCCAACTGAAGCTAGTGGTGGCTCCTCTGTCGCAGCTCAGGCAAGTGCTCTAGCTGCACCACATGCCCCTCTAGTAGTGTATGTCCTCACAATCTATGAAACAATAGAAAGTGAAAGATTAAGATTTTGAAGTCAACCAATTCGCACGATAAGGAATCAAAGAAATGGAGTTTTCCTAACAGTTTCGTAGCCTCTCAAAGATAAGTACAGACGTACCAGTACTAATCCACAATACTACTAAACCTGCTTATGACTCGTAACACATATGAATCTAGAGCTGTAATACAAACTTTTGACTACCCCATTTTCCCTCCTTAAGATGTTGTGATGACCCCGCCGGTCGTCTCATGAGTTACCGCTCCATTTTCCCCATTTCTGCTTCTAATTGCTTTAATTATCGGTTTTTTATGTGATCGGGTTGTTTTGCTCGGGTTCGGAAAGGTTTTGAGAAGGTTTGGGACACTTAGTCTTTTTTAAGAAGGCTTAAGTTGGAAAAGTCAACCGGACGTTGACATATGTGTTAGAGGGCTCGGATGTGAGTTTCGATGGTTCGGATAGCTTCGAGTGATGATTTGGGACTTAGGAGCGTGATCAAAATGTGTTTTGGAGGTCCGGAGTAGATTTAGGCTTGAATTGGCGAAATGGAGTTTTTGGCGTTTTCGGTTGATAGGTGAGATTTTGATATAGGGGCCGGACTGGAATTCTGGAAGTTGCAGTAGCTTCGTGATGTCATTTGGGATGCGCGTGCAAAATTTTAGATTATTTGGACGTGGTTTGGTTAGGTTTTTGATCAAAAGCGGAATGCGGAAGAATTTTGAACCTTAGGCTTGAATTCGATGAGTTTTGGTGGTTTTGATGTTGTTTTAGGTGTTTTGAAGTTTGGTATAAAGTTTGTCCAGTTCTAGAACGCGGGCCCGAGGGACGGGTTTTCACTGATTTTGGGTTTTGTGCTTAAAATTGATATTTTTCAATTTGAATTTCATTCGTTTAGCATAATTTGATGATAAAAATCTGAACTTGGTAGATTTGGAGCACTCGGAAGTTGATTTGAGAGGCAAGCGTGTTGCAGAGTAGCTTTTCGGTCTAGTTCGAGGTGAGTAATGATTTTAAATGCTGTTATGAGAGTATGAAACCCCGGATTGCACAGCCTCTTGCTATATTGAGGTGAAACACACGCTAGATGACGAGCGTGGGGTCGTGCACCATTGGGGATTGTGACTTTGGTAGCTAATTGTTTGATATTATTATACTTTGGGCTAAAGGCCATGTTTGGGCTTCGTGCCAACTGTTTGAATCCTTAGGGGATTTTAAATGATATTTTTCCTCACTGTTGATTTCATATTGATGCTCAGTCATGCTATATTTTCACTATTTTCAAAACTCAGCTGTCACGCCCCCTTTTTTACCTCCTCGCGTCGGGAGAACCGGGTTAATGACATTTGGGTATGGGACAAATCGTTCCTTTTAGGAACTGGGTTTTGCAATTTTTGATGAGCCGCCACCTAATGATTTATGGTGCATTAGGACACCTACAAGGTTCAATTACAACTACATTTTGATAACCAGAGATAGGGTAAGGGCTTGAAATTATCCCAAGGGGAAGGTGTTAGGCACCCCTCAGGATCCACTAGTCTCAGATTCTGCAGATGATGGCATCCATTATTGCTGGTTTTAACTCCTATAGACATGACATCTAGTGTTGCTGATTTTAATTCCTATAGACATCATATCTAGTTTAACGAGAAATGGAAACATGCAGGTTTTCACTTGGGAATTCCTATAGGCATAATCTCTATACATTATATTGATTTTAACCTTATAAACATGATACTCATTTATAGCTGTTTAGATCCTAGAGCATGATGTCTAAGTTGTAAAAAAGCATGTAGAATAAAGTCCTATAGGCAGGTTATCTAGGTGTGAGGCTGAACATGTAGAATTTTATATGAACCCCTATAGGCAATGGTATCTAAAATACAGAAGTGAACACGCAGGATGTAAAATAGTCCTATAGGCATGCTTTCTAAATGTAGAATTGAATCATTTAAAACACAAATCCTATAGGCATGTTTCTACCCTTGAGCATGCATAATTACCCATCCCCTTTTCACTAGCCAACCCCAAATGTTCATTACAAATTATTACAGACCAGTTGCTGAATTACATCAAGAAAATACATAAAAAGGGAAATTACAGCCATAGGAAGCCTGATTCTGACTTCCTCTCTGCGTCATGGAACAAAACGCCTCAAATACCACTTGTTTCAAAGCCTTTCTCAGACCTGGGTGTGTCAAAGTTCCCTAATGGTCTCAAGGAACCCCGGGCAATGCTTACACCCAGGTTCATGGAACCAGATACAGATGAGTGCAGTGTGGAAGGGCCAGCCCTTATGTGTCCAAGTTCAAAGGGAGCTCATGGGTCTCAAGGCAAGGCTCACACAAGAGGGGCAGAACTTAAGTCTAAGAAGATAGTGGAAGTGCATGAATGGGGTTTTAAAACTGAGGGGAAATGTAGAGGGGTAGAAGGTGATTAGGGAAACAGTAATTAGTAAAACACAGAAGTGATAACTTCATACAAAGGGGGGTCAGAGGTTGGGAATCCATTACAAGGAGCCTATGTATTTAGGCAGGGGTCAGCTTTGGGCATGCGCAACAATAGAAGGTGCTGGCATGCCTATAAGCGAACCAAAACTCACAACAACTAGAGGAAACATGGAGGTTATGATCCTAGGGGGGGATCAAGTTTGGGTCATGCACAACAATATTCAATGTTGTCATGCCCCAAACCAACCACAGATACCAAACACATTGGGGATGGGGATTTAAGGTTCACAAGTCATGATGAGTAATTAACAGAAACATTAATTCAGAACAGAAAAGGCATACTACAGCATGTTTAATAATGGAACTTGGTTAAATGCAAACAGGAGACAAACAAGGATGAAAGAAACAGTAGAGAAACATGTTGTTGTTGATGCTGAAAATTAGTTAGAACATACCAGTCAAGATGAAAAATGCAGAGAAAATGAGCAAGCTTCCCATAGCCTAGCCTAGGCTTTCAGCCGGCTAGGTAAGGCAGCAATACAAGTAGCAACAAAGAAAAGAGAGATATTTTAGTGAGGTGTGTGTCTGAACTCAAGTGTTTTATGCCTTGTGTTCGCGTGTTTCAAAGAAGAGAAGGTGGGGTATTTATAGTTTTGAAAACGAGTAGAAATTAAGGTAATAAGCACAGGCTTAACATAAACATGGAATCAATCGCAATCAGAATCAATTAACACAAGTACTTCCCATTATTCAAGGAAGTACTGCTCAAACGGATACTAATCAGGCTAATTAAGGAAAGAAATCAGTTTGGGGACAGATTGATTCTTTCCATATAAGAGGCAGTAAAAGTACGAAGGTAAATATTTGAGTCTATGTACGAAAACATACTTAATTTTGGAAAAAGATTCAAGGTAAAACAGCACAGTTATTAAGGAACGGAATCAATCAATTTGAACAGACTAATAAGATTCGGGTTCATTAGAAAACCCTTTGGCAATCAATCGCAACATTGAAGGATTCAGAATCAGTCAAGAAAGGGTCATGATTCTGCACCTTAACATATAAATAGCAAGGGAGAGACAGACATACTAGGCATGCAGGGTCAATCATATTGACAATGAAGCAACACAAACATACAGTAGCAGTAGGGGTAAGCTAGGATTCAGTAGTAAAAGAAAAGCATTCGAAGCTCAACAATCGAGTAGGTCAAGTAGTCACATAGAAAAAAAAATGCAGAGAACCAAACTAACAGGTAAGAGAGTCAGAAACACGTAAAGGTCTGACATTAACAAGTGAGGAAAACCTTTTAGGAAATTAGGGTTTCAACAATAGTAGAATTTAAAAGATCGTATGAACTCAGAATTAGATAAGTCAAACAAGACAAAAAGATTCAAACACAAAGAGCTTAATCGAACTAAACATGCGTATAAAATAAACCAAAAGAATTTCAGAAGCCCAGGTAGAGCCAGAACACTTAGAGCTTTTAGCATGATAAACCAGGTAGCAGCAAACATGGACAAACATAGTAAAATCATAAAAACACACTGAAAATCGGAGAAGAGTTTAGGAAACCCTAATCGTTAAAAATGGAGAGTCATTTTAAAAGGAAAATCGAAGAACCTTCGAGAAACACTTAAAAAGTTTGTAATAAGCACATATCTAAGATCGATCTGAAAGAAAATCGAACAGCTCTTAGAGCTAGGGTTTTAAACAACCCAGAGAAAGTGAGAAAGGCTTTAAAAGATACCGATCTAACCGGAAAAGTCAAGGATCCGACTCGAGTGGCCATGGCTGGCCAGAGAAAGGTCAGAGATGACCGGAAAAAGGTCATCGAGCAAAGACTGGACCAAGCCCCTCCAGAATCTGGTCATGAGACCACAGCAACAAACACATAGAAGCCATAGGAGGCTGATACAGGTCTTAGGAGACCATGGAAAGCCATAGATTAGGGTAGATTAAGGGGGCGGCGGCTAGGGTTTGATGTTGTTGTAGAGAGGATTTGGGAGAGGAGGGNTCTGAGCTTCGAAGCGAAGGGGTGGTCTAATTTTGTGTGCAGCCGGTTAGACCCTACTACGCATGACAATGATATGGTAGTCTCCCGAGCTATTATTGTGGGGGCTATCATGGCGGGGTACCCGATCAACGTCGGGAATATTATGGCCAAGGTGATCACCAGAGCGGTTGGCAAGGATGAGAGCTCATATCCTTTCCCAAACTTCCTCACCATGTACCTAGAGGATTAGGAAGTAGAAGGAAGGGACTTTGACACCAAAGTGAAACCAATGAGTCAATTTTCCTGGTACAGCCTTCAGAGTCCGGACAACCCCAACTCCAAGGGCAAAGCCACCACTTCCACTGGCCAGTCTGAAGAGCCAGGGGTGGTGGCCACTCGTTCCGAGCCTTCCACTGCAATGCTACATCCTCCCTCCCGACCATCTACTTCTATTCCTATTTCAGTGCCTTCTTCATCAGCATACCCTCTGACTGCACTGCGGGTTAATCAGACTCTATCCAGCATCAACAACTGGATGCAGATAACTACATCAAAGCTGTCTGTCCTATCCAGCGCAGTGGCAGCTCAGTCAGCTTCGGCATAGCCTCAGGTGCCTGCTTCAGTGGAGGAATCACTAAAGGAGCTTCTAGACAACCAAGAGAAACTCCTGGACAACCAGAAGCTTATCATGGCCACTTTGGATGCACAAGGAAAAGCAATCAAGGACCTGGGCAAACAAACGAACAAGATGAAAAAGACTCGGGCCTCAAAGGAGTCAGTAAAGCTGCTGAGGAAGGAGGTTGAGAAGATTACATCAGCCGGAGACATCCCACTAGACTTACTCTTGGAGGAGCAAGTTCCAGAAGCTCAGGCAGCACAGGGACTAGAACAGGAGGCT
>NW_017681592.1:0-1947 GCF_001879085.1 Nicotiana attenuata
GCTGACTAACCATGGTTGCTAACCATGGTTAAGGGGGTTGGGTCATTTAATTGAAGATGGTAATTTCGGGGAATTCAGGGGTAGTTTAGATACTTAGAATTGCATAAGAACATGATAGATGAAACTGGAATCCACTAGGACCTTCTAGAATGGGTTTAAGTTTGAAATTCAAAAAATAGGTGGTATAACTTGAGACACAAGTCAGTAAATAAAGGAGTGAATGAATAAAAACTGAAAAATAAAGAGGAACTGAAAAGAAACTAGAAAATTAAGGGCTGCCCTCCCTTATGCCTATAAAAGGCAGTCCTCTTTGCCTTAAGTGACAAGTTTAGAAGCTCTGAAAATTCCCCCCCCCCCCTCCACTCTCACAAGCATTCATCAGCTCAAATATTGAATTTCAAATTCAAAAACTTCTCTTAGATCTTATTTTCCTCCAAAAAAAAAACCAAAAAAAACAACAAAAATAACAAAAAGTCTACTGTTACATTGAGATTTTAGATTGATTGCAAGTCTAGTTTGGTCCTAGATTCAATTTCAAGTCGTTTAGGGGTTATTTCAAAACTTTTTGGTTTGTTTCTGGTGGCTGAAGCTTCAGAGATCTGCTAGGATTGATTTCGAGTGGGTTTTTGGTTTCAATCGAGTTATTTTGGAGTCATTTTGGTGCTGTACCTCTGTTACATATTCCTGGGTTAAAATTGCTGCTGTGACTTGCTACTTGCTCTGCTAACTGTTTGATCTGCTGCTGATCCTCGTCTCTTCTTGTTGAATTTCAATTTCCAGGTACATAATCTAAAGCTGATCTGTTGTATCTTCTCAAGAAAACATGGGAATAAAATTGATGTTTGATCTTTGCTGAAGTTGCATTGTGGCATTAGCCTCCTATATTTTGAAGTAGTTGCATAAGTTCAATAGTTATATCCTTTGTATTTTAAAATGAGGACTGGAATGTATAATTAGGACTATTTTTGGAATTGTTTGCACCGTCGTGGTTAGGCTGTATAATTGAACTATAGAGCTGAGTTTAGTTGTAGATTACGATAGCTCGTAGGTTGGTTATGATGTTTATTTTGACTGTTTCAAACTGCTAGGAAAGTGCTTTGATTTTAGCATGACCTGATATAGTGTTTAATGATAATCGAATTAGCTAGATAAAAATAATTGTTCAAGTTTCAGGTCCAGCGAAATGGCAAATGTGCTCATATAGATAAACTTGTTATTAGCTGTCAGGTTTAGCATGCTGATTCAGGAAAATATGGAAAAATCATATTCCGATAAAATAGGAACCTTGAGTTCGATGTTAGGCCATTCAGTGTTGTTTTTTTGAAGGATTTCACTAATTTAAATCTGAAGAGCAAATTTAGAATCAACTTGATAATTGTATTGGATTTGAATATTTCTGCTAATTATTCCAGTTGACAAGTCCAATTGTTTGAGGTTTTTTTTATAATTCTGTTTGGGCTTACTCATAAGCACAAGGCTGGGTAGCCCACACCACTTGTGCTGCGCCCCAACATGCTGATGCCAGGCCTAATCCCAGGCCTGCTTGTTCTACCCAATTGGACTTGCCTCAAGGCCCGAAGGTTGATAACAGTCACAAATGAATTATCTCATGCTTCTGGGTTCAACGATAAGGCCCACATAATCAGACAGTAATGTCACCTAGTCCTGAAAACAGTTAACCTTAGGATTGGATTGTATTTTAAACCCAATGTGTTAAAGTTCGAAATTCTTTTCTTTATCAAGTTAAAATTCCATAATACAAATTTGGGTCCTCGGGTTAGGTAGCGGGTCCAAAATAAAAGGCTTGCCCTTTTGTTTGAATCCGGACTTGAACTTGAAGCCCGAATTTTATAATATTAAGTAACTAGGATTCTTTAGAGACAAATTTAAATAGAAAATTGTAGTTTGCTCTAGGATGGCCTTTAAATGAAAAATGAGACGAGCCTC
>NW_017681592.1:5199-6423 GCF_001879085.1 Nicotiana attenuata
TGGCAGACATGTATCGGGCATGGATGACTGGGAAGGCACCACCCCCGCCACCACCCAGCCTCCTAGACGCTGTCCTTACCCAAACTCCGGACACAACGCCAGGTGATCCTCCACCCTCTCCATACTTACCCGCTTATCACAGCTTTCTCAGCCACCCTAGTAGCTCCATCACTCGTCGTCCAACTATCTTTTCCCAAAAGTGCCCTCCGGTCACATCCACAGTTCTCAACAATGAACACCCGCCCAAAGCTCATAACGTCCAATATTATCCCTCCGAGGTTGCTCACGATGAGGTGTTAAGAATGGGGGAGCTAGTATAAGAGGGGCTGAAGTCTAGCAAGATCATGAGTTATTCTGCTTTAAAAGTCACAACACAAGCAATTCAGAACGACACAGGAAGCTTGCTGGGTCAGAAGGAACACGATGATGTTGCCATGGTTGTTTCAAAGTCACGACATGGATCAAAGGGTCCGCCTCACCACTATACCCAGCCTCAACTCCAACCCCAAACCTATCCCCGAGCTCCACACAATCCACCTCACGTATTATCCTTCGAACAATGTACCGGTCATATGTCCAACCACCAGGTCACTCTCTATGGCGAGCGCCAGCACCGCATAATGCACTCTTGCCTTCGCAGCATTCTCGAGCACCAACAACCCTAGAAAACAGGGGCAGGGAAGAGAACAAAGGCAAAGAAATAGTTTCACGCCAATTGGGGAGTCCTACACAAGTTTGTTTGAAAGTTAAAGCATTCTGGCCTGATTGAGCCGCTCCTCGGCTATACTCCAGACCCATATGCAAAGGGCTTTGATCCTACTGTACGATGCATGTACCACTCTAATGTCCAAGGGCATAGCATTGAAGATTGTCGCTCTTTTAAAAGGGAAGTAGAAAGAATGATTCAAGATGGAGTAATTGTGATCAATGACAATGACAGGGAGCACGCAAATCCTCTTGGGAACTTGTTGAATGAAGTCAATAATATTGAAATTGGTGAAGGTTCCAGCAATCTTGGTGTGAAATTCAGTGGCTAAGATGTCGTGCTTGGTAATTGGGAAGATGCTCCATCTCTAGGAGTTTTGGTGATTTATTTTGTTGTCATTTCTGTTGTCCGGGTTATTTCAGGGTTGTAATCCGGATATTGTCTTGTGACTCAAACCCTTCTATCTTTTCACTTTGACTTGTTTGTTTAGACGTAATAGCTTGTTTAGTGCTGTCTAG
>NW_017681592.1:10390-11078 GCF_001879085.1 Nicotiana attenuata
GCAATCCAGGAGCCCGCCTGGAGAATAGCGGCATGTATTTCAAATTTCAGCAGTCGAGCATTACTCGGAGGAATAGCGAAACATCTCATATCACAATTCAAGGCAACAACGTAAGAATTCCATCGAAAGGATACAAGTTCAAGGCAACAAGAGCCGCAAGATCAAGACATAGATAGGACTTTTGTAATTCATAGATCATAGCTTAGGCTAGCTTCTATTTGTTTCAACACGGTGTAATAAGGAGGTCAGCGAGCAATAGCAGCAGCAACAGCAGTGAAATCACAGCTCCTGGTAGTCCCAGCTACCAAACCTTCCCGAACTACACTGACCTGATTCCTTTTTAACCAAGGATATGTAGGCAACCTTCGAAGCAGGGTTCGGTCAGACGGTTTTCAAAAATGCTTCACGCGGAATATTCAAACGGGCAAAAATCGCTCGTTTCCGCTCACTTATCTTTGCACGGAAACTCTTCATGTTCCCGAGCAAAGAGGGGCAGCTGTGAGCACGTGATTTTTGCCCTATGTGAATTACTCCCAGAAACTCAAACAAAATATTTTCTTTCATTATTTTACAATTTTGTGGATTTTTGTTAATTGTTTGCAGTTGTTTGTGCACATTTATTATTGCTTAATTCATGAAAAATACAAAAATACTTGGCATTTGCGTGTAGGATTTAATTTCTATATTT
>NW_017681593.1:0-762 GCF_001879085.1 Nicotiana attenuata
ATACTGAAAATTCAAAAATTACAAAAAAATTAAGTAAAAGACCATAGAATACTGAAAACTTCGAAATTACCAAGTCCAAAAAGAAAAAACCAACAAAAAAATTAGAAAGACTGCAAAATTAGAGAGTTCTAGAAATCCAAAATTGAATCTCGATTAAATAGGATGAAACATTAGCTCTAAGGTTGAAATTCAGAAATGCTAGGTATGCATTCTATTGAAATCACTTTGAAATGCTGATTTGAGTGCTATTTTACAAAGCTGGTTTGCTGTGGGTTTTGTTCGTTTGAGATCATATTTTCCTGGGTTTTGGCACTCAATTTCTGAGCTGTGTTGCTGCTGGTTTCAATTGATGTTATCTGCCCTGCTGATTCTCATTCCTTTCATTTATCCATTCTCCAGGTACTCCTTTGGTCTCATATGACCTGTGAAGAATCAATGTAGGACTGATTTGGAAGATAAAATGATGAAATGTTATTTGATTTGATCCCTGAAATCTCCTGTTCTATTTTAGCTTAAAAGCATAGAGTAGTTATGTTTATTTGAGTAATACACTGATTTGTATTAATCGGACTGCATAAACTGATTTTCAGACTTGTATGAGTGTGATGTTAGCTGTAGTTTAGTCAGTTCCAGTGTGTTTGTTATGTTAGTTTGAGGATTAAGTTTGGATTAAGGTGTAGATTAGAAACAAAGTCCAAAATTAATATATATACTCATACTGGTCAGCATCAATTGTAGCTTAACATAACTAGTTAGTTTGAT
>NW_017681593.1:4905-6237 GCF_001879085.1 Nicotiana attenuata
GATTTTGTGATTGGTTCAATTAGTTGATCCACGTTTGTTTGCTGCAATTTGATTTTAGATTCAATAAATCTGTCCAGTTAATTTGATGTTAAGGTTTGTTTGATTGTAAATAATTGGTTTTAGCATTGATGGATTAACCATAGTTGAGTAGCTAGTTTGGTTATAGCTGATAGTTCAACTAGTGTTAGTAATTTTAGGATGAATTCAAGGGTAGTATAGGCATGGGAAATGGTAGTTTAATCAGATTTAGTAAATATTGAATTGAGGTAGGGGTAGTTTAGGGATTTCAAGTATGGAAAAATCAGAATATAACCCCCTAGGACTTTCTAGAAGGGGTTTTGAACTGAAATTCACAAAATAGGTGTAGTTACTTGTGTAACAAGTCAGAAAATGAGGGAAGAAATGGAAATAAAATAGGGACTATTGAGTAAAATGAAAATCTGAAATTGCACCCCAAGTTTACCTATAAATAGGCATTCATTTGCCTTGTATAAGAAGTGGGGCAGAGAAGTTTTAAAAATCTGAAGTTTTTTAGAAAGTTTAGATCTGGAAAAATTAAAAAAAAAAACGTACAGAGAGAATAGATTCTGAAATTCAAAATTCAAAAAATTAGAAAGCCATAGAATCTGAAACTTCGAAATTCCAGTCCAAAAAGAAAAACCACAAAAAATTGAAAGCTGCAAAAATTGAGAGTTCTAGAAATCCAAAATTGAATCCTCGATTAAAATAGGGATGAAACATTAGCTCTAAGGTTGAAATTCAGAAATGCTAGGTATGCATTCTATTGAAATCACTTTGAAATGCTGATTTGAGTGCTATTTTACAAAGCTGGTTTGCTGTGGGTTTTGTTCGTTTGAGATCATATTTTCCTGGGTTTTGGCACTTAATTTGTGAGCTGTGTTGCTGCTGGTTTCAATTGCTGTTATCTGCCCTGCTGATTCTCATTCCTTTCATTTATCCATTCTCCAGGTTCTCCTTTGGTCTCATATGACCTGTGAAGAATCAATGTAGGACTGATTTGGAAGATAAAATGATGAAATGTTATTTGATTTGATCCCTGAAATCTCCTGTTCTATTTTAGCTTAAAAGCATAGAGTAGTTATGTTTATTTGAGTAATACACTGATTTGTATTAATCGGACTGCATGAACTGATTTTCAGACTTGTATGAGTGTGATGTTAGCTGTAGTTTAGTCAGTTCCAGTGTGTTTGTTATGTTAGTTTGAGGATTAAGTTTGGATTAAGGTGTAGATTAGAAACAAAGTCCAAAATTAATATATATACTCATACTGGTCAGCATCAATTGTAGCTTAACATAACTAGTTAGTTTGAT
>NW_017681593.1:10108-11077 GCF_001879085.1 Nicotiana attenuata
AAACAAAACTGTTCTTCGTTTCTATTCTTGTTGCTTCTGATTTTCTTTTTGTTTCTCTGCTGTTTTTCTTTCTTGGTAGTAATTAAGTATTTTAGGTCTAATAATTAGTTTAAACTTTTATTTGATTCTTCCTTTGTTAGTCAATAGTAATTTGTTAATTTCGCTGTATTTGAGTCTTTATCACTCGAGCATGTTCAGTGTTATAGGGTTTAGTTTAAGCTTTGTTAATTTGAATAAATTTCTTCACGCTAATTGACATTGTTCTAATTCTCATGTGTGATTTAATTCTGCCCAGTTTGATTTTGTGATTGGTTCAATTAGTTGATCCACGTTTGTTTGCTGCAATTTGATTTTAGATTCAATAAATCTGTCCAGTTAATTTGATGTTAAGGTTTGTTTGATTGTAAATAATTGGTTTTAGCATTGATGGATTAACCATAGTTGAGTAGCTAGTTTGGTTATAGCTGATAGTTCAACTAGTGTTAGTAGTTTTAGGATGAATTCAAGGGTAGTATAGGCATGGGAAATGGTAGTTTAATCAGATTTAGTAAATATTGAATTGAGGTAGGGGTAGTTTAGGGATTTCAAGTATGGAAAAATCAGAATATAACCCCCTAGGACTTTCTAGAAGGGGTTTTGAACTGAAATTCACAAAATAGGTGTAGTTACTTGTGTAACAAGTCAGAAAATGAGGGAAGAAATGGAAATAAAATAGGGACTATTGAGTAAAATGAAAATCTGAAATTGCACCCCAAGTTTACCTATAAATAGGCATTCATTTGCCTTGTATAAGAAGTGGGGCAGAGAAGTTTTAAAAATCTGAAGTTTTTTAGAAAGTTTAGATCTGGAAAAATTAAAAAAAAAAAAGTCAGAGAGAATAGATTCTGAAATTCAAAATTCAAAAAATTAGAAAGCCATAGAATCTGAAACTTCGAAATTCCAGTCCAAAAAGAAAAACCACAAAAAATT
>NW_017681594.1:0-389 GCF_001879085.1 Nicotiana attenuata
ACTATCCCCACGATCACAACTTCTCAACAATATTCCCTTCATAGATCCAACAATGAACACCCACTCAAAACTAATGATGCCCAATATTACCCCTCAGAGGTTGTCCACAAGGTCCCTGACTCACACAATCATAGCCCTCGGAATGAGCCTCATGTTGACAATGAAATGTTCACAGGAAAAGAAGGGCGAGATGAGATATCCAGGAAGCTGAAAGGTATAGAACAGTCCTTAAGGAGCATGCAAGGGATGGAAAATCAGATTAACATGTCTTACAATGACTTGTGTATGTTCCCTGATGTTCATACTGTCCGCGGGGTTTAAAATGCCAAAGTTTAACTTGTATGATGGGCGTGGAGATCCAGTAGCCCATCTAAGGGGTTATTGCAGTG
>NW_017681594.1:5277-5879 GCF_001879085.1 Nicotiana attenuata
TAGTTTTCTTAAGTTGTTAATCTTTTGTTTTCCTTGAGTTCAGGGGTCCCGCCTGGAGAATAGGGTCAATTCTTAGTTTAGTTAAGCTCAGTTTATAGTTTTCCTTAAGCTCAATCTCACAGGAGACGCACATCCTAGTCGAGTCTTTAATTTTACTCTAATCATTGTATCTTTCATCAATAGCATAGTTCATTTATATTACTGCTAACAACTCACAAATCTTCCTAGTGCAAACTGGGGCAGAAAATTTTGTTTGTTTTGTTATTTTTGATTGCAGGCACCCACCTGGAGAACGAGGGGCAATGTTTCAGAAATTGGTTTCAGTTCAAGTTAGAGAGGCATCAGGAGCCCGCCTGAAGAACAGGGTCAACTTTCAGTTTTCAAGATTCAAGTCAAAATCAGGCAGGAGGATCCCGCCTGAAGAGCAGGGTTAACTTTCAGTTTTCAAGTTCGAGTCAGAGGCATCAGGAGCCCGCCTGAAGAACAGGGTCAACTTTCAGTTTTCAAGATTCAAGTCAAAGACTGCAGGAGTCCGCCTGAAGAACAGGGTCAACTTCAGTTTCAAGATTCAAGTCAAGACAGCAGGAGTCCGCCTGAAAACA
>NW_017681594.1:9857-11077 GCF_001879085.1 Nicotiana attenuata
CAGGGATTTTCGCTTCTGCGGACAAGGGACCGCATCTGCGGTCCCGCTTATGCGGAACAAATGCCGCTTCTGCGGCTATTAACTAAAACCCAGGGGTTCTGCTTCTGCGGTCTTAAACCGCACCTGCGGTGGCCGCTTCTGCGAAATACTTACCGCTTCTGCGGTTCCTCACCAATGACCCAGGGCCGCATCTGAGACTTATACCTCGCAGGTGCGTAACCGCTTCTGCGGTCAAACTTACGCACCTGCGGAAACTGAAGGGAGCCCAAATTCCGCTCCTGCGATGGGGTGGCCGCTTATGCGGCTCCGCTTCTGCGGTTCCCAAGCCACAGAGCGAAAATACCAGAAGAGAGAAAAACCAGCTGCTGCAACACTTCAAAAATTCTTCCGTAAACCACCCGAAATCATCCCGAGGCCCCCGGGACCTCAACCAAAAGCACCAATACCACCTAATACTTTATTAAAACTTGCACCAATCCTTAAAACACCTAAAACAACACCGGAAACCCGATTAAATCAAAGATTCAAGCCTAAGAACTACAAGTTTTCTCCAAATACGCTTTCGATCAAAAGCTTAACAAAACACGTCCGAATGACCTGAAATTTTGCACACACATCCCAAATGACATGACGGAGCTATTGGAACTTCCGGAATTCCAATCCGACCCTCGGATCAAAAATTCACTATCGAAACAAAAACTTCAAAAATTCAAACTTCGGCATTTCAAGCCTAAATGAGCTACGAGCTCCCAAAATACATTCCGAACACGCTCACAACCCCGAAATCACCTAACAAAGCTAACGGAACCATCGGATTTCCATTTCGAGGTCGTCTTCATACTGTTCCAGCTACGGACCACTTTTCAACACTTAAGCTCTCATTTAGGGCGGACCGTAGTTCGAGGATGCTGCCTTCAGTCCAGTGGAGACCCGAGGTAGTCCTGCAGGCGTCCGCAGGCCTTGGCGTTCCCTTCTATCCTGTTTCTTTTTCTGTTTTATCTATTTCTGAGACAGATGTGTATTTCTTTGTTCAGACCTTCATTTGTAGTATTCGTAGACCGTCCGTGAGATTGTGACACCAGTTCTGGGTGGAGTTTTATTATGGTTTCGTATTTGTATTAAGTTAATCTGTTAGATTCTGTTCTTCGGCATTTTGTTTCCGCTGATTTTCTTATATTAACTGGTAAATGGTTAAAAGATAAAGGCAAAAGGCAAAATAA
>NW_017681595.1:0-11076 GCF_001879085.1 Nicotiana attenuata
GAAGCACTTCATTTTCCGTTCGAGGTTCTCATTTGTCGCCATTCGAGGTCTGTTCCTTGTTCTGATTTCGGCTCTAAATGTTGATATATGTTTAATACATTCATGATGTGATGAGTGGAATATAATTCTGATAATTTCATGATTTCCGTGGATCTGGGTTAATTATCTAACCTTAACGTTTTGTTAAATATTCTGTCACATGGTTGAAACCTAGTTGAAGCTACTTCGCCATTTCTTGTTGAAAGTGTGATGCTGTGCGTTTCATATTGTTTGATATCCGATTTTAATTACCTGATTAAGTGAAGAGTTTGATACACATGGAATTAATTGCCAACTATTTCATGAAAAGTTTGTTTGATGAAAAGTGTTTCATGTAGTATCTTCGTTGTTTTTTCTTTAGTAATATTAAGTGGCGTTATTTTGAATGTTAGTTAGCATTTGTTTTAGTTTATTCATTGTGACGTGACTGTGATTTGTTAGATTTTGGAAGATGTTTAAGTATGATTAAACCAGTTTGAGGCTTACCCACATGTCACAATTAATCTCCATAACTCTTGGTAATAATATCAAATTTAGGAAAATAATTAGGAACATCCGTGTATGGCTTTAGTTGAATACATTCTTTCAAAATAAATCGAGGTGCGCCGTGCCAAATGAAATCTCAATTACATGGCCCTTGTTTGACTAATCTCGTATTGATCCTTAGAACTCGAAGCGTGCCATTTAGTAAATTCCATGGCCCTCGCAAAGTGCAAATGCGTAGTTTCTTCAGGCGTGTATTTTAATAATATTACCTTCCTAAATGTGGGTGCACATTTATGTGACCCAAATCCAAATCTCAACGAAGTTGAAATGTGTTGACAATCACGGGTGCACTGGTGCGACGTGGTTCGAGACGCATTTTTACGACGTTGCAATTCTTATTAAAATAACAATAAAAGCGGTTTACTAATAAAAGGCACATAAGTTAGAACATGTTTTGAAATCAGATAAAATCAATTACAACAGTTGAGCGACCGTGCTAGAACCACGGAATCCGGGAATGCCTAACACCTTCTCCCGGGTTAACAGAATTCCTTACTCGGATTTCTGGTTCGCGGACTGTTAATAGAGTCATAATTTCCTCGGTTCGGGATTCAACCGGTGACTTGGGACACCATAAATCTCCCAAGTGGCGACTCTGAATTTTAATAACAAATCCCGTTCCGATTGTCCTTTAAGTGGAAAAACTCCTTACGCCCTCGCGGGTGTAGCGAAAAAGGAGGTGTGACTATTAGGAAAATACATTTTCAGGGGTTCGTATTTTCCATCCACGGGGTTTTCAGCAAGGTGGTCTGCTAGTGCCTGTCCCTTGACCGCTTTCTGAGTTATGTAAATGTCGAACTCACTCAACAGGATTTGCCACTTGGCTAGCTTACTGTTGGGCATGGGCTTCTGAAAGATGTACTTCAAGGGATCTATTCTCGATATGAGATATGTGGTATAGGCGCAGAAGTAATGTCTCAGCTTCTGAGCTACCCACGTCAAAGCACAACAGGTGCGCTCCAATAGAGAATACCGGGCCTCGTACGGGGTGAACTTTGTGCTGAGATAATAAATGGCTTCCTCCTTCCTTCCTTTTTCATCGCGCTGCCCAGAACATAGCCAAAAGCTCCATCTAACACTGCGATGTAGTAATAAGGGTCTACCTGGCTCAGGCGGGACTAAGACTGGTGGTGTTGCTATGTACTCCTTGATTTGTCGAAGGCATTTTAGCAGTCATCGATCCATTTGGTGGTGGCGTCCTTCTTTAACATCTTGAAGATCGGGTCATAAATAACTGTAGAATGTGCTATGAATCGACTGATGTAGTTAAGCCTTCCTAAGAAACTCATCACATCTTTCTTGTTCCTTGGCGGTGGTAGTTCTTAAATGGCTTTGACCTTAGATGGATCCAGTTCTATCCCTCAGCGGCTCACAATAAACCCAAGCAATTTCCCAACAGGAACCCCAAATGCACACTTCGCGGGGTTTAATTTCAGGTTGTATTTCTGCAGTCTATTGAAGAACTTTCTCAGATCTTCTATGTGGTCAGTGGCCTTCTTGGACTTGACAATACATCATCCACATATACCTCGATCTCCTTGTGTATCATATCATGAAAGATGGTAGTCATGGCCCTCATGTAGGTGGCCCCTGCATTCTTCAGGCCAAACAACATCATCTTGTAACAGTACACTCCCCACGGCGTAATGAAAGCCGTTTTCTTAGCATCTTCCTCATCCATCCAGATCTGATGATAACCAGCGAAGCAATCTACGAATGACTGTTGCTCATACTTGGCGCAATTGTCAATCAGGATGTGTATATTTGGCAAAGGGAAGTCGTCCTTCGGACTGGCCCGGTTGAGATCCTGGTAGCCGACACAGACTCTGACTTTTGCATCCTTCTTTGGCACTGGCACAATGTTGGCTAACCACGTCGGGTATTGTACTACCCTGAGAACCTTAGTGTTGATCTGCTTGGTGACTTCTTGCTTGATTTTCAAACTCATATCAGGCTTGAAATTTCTGAGCTTTTGCTTTATCAGCGGACACATTGGATTGGTTGGTAGTTTTTGAGCCACAATAGACGTACTCAGATCAGTCATGTCATCATACGACCAGGCGAATATGTCCTCATACTCCTTTAGAAATTATGTGTATTCTTTCTTCTCTGATGGCGACAGGTGAATGCTGATTCCTGTTTCCTTGATGTTTTCTGAATCTCCTAGGTTGACAATTTTGGTCTCGTCCAAGTTGGACTTAGGTCTGTTCTCAAAGTTCTCAACTTCTTTGACAATCTCGTCAGGTATGTCATCTTCCTCTAAATCTATGTCCTTTTGTTGCGTTGTCTCATTGCATGTCACAGTCATTGGTTCATCAAGACAAGTAATAGTAATGCTGTATAGGTAAAGTAATGGGAGAAAATGATAGCAATAAATATCGATTCATAAGAAAAGTCAAAAATGCTCTTGATGAAGTGAATAATTGTTTTGAACATCGAAGATCTTATTGCGGGAATTGAACAATGCAAAAAGAAAATCATTTAGTAAATAAAACAGTGAATAATGCTTGTTTTAGCCTTGCTACCCCGAGGCTCAGCGAGGTTTGGTTGTCCCGATGGTCCAATTCTTGAGATGTGCCCCTCTGCTCACAGCCTGGATAGAAGGGCCTTCCTCCCCCTCCTCCTCGAGAATAACGCAACAGTCCATATCACTGTCCTCTAGAAATAAGTTCTTCACTGCTGCAAATGCTTCTTCTTCATCTGACCCATAAATAATGTTGGCCTGTTGGAAGGTCTGCTCCAGATGCGGTATTGGCTGCTCTAGTAGGTAGTAAGAACCGCGCCATGGTGGCGACCAACTATTGAATTCTCCCCAGGTGTATTCATATCCCAAACCGAAGGTGGTGCCATGTTTCTTGTGTTTTATGGGTTTAGAGATTCCTTGGAAGTTCTTGCCGAGCCCTTTGCCAGGCTCGTAACCACTCCAACTCAGTATACTCTCGATTTTGCTATCCCACCATTTGCCTTTGTTGATAGCATTGACCCGTTCAATGTGGTGGTAAGTTTCTCCACCCAGCTTCCTTCTTCTATCGATCACCAGAATAGTCTGGCGGCTGTATATAGGGTTGCTACCATCGCCATGAATGATCACTTCCTGGTGATTCCATTCGAACTTTATGCCTGATGCAGCGTTGACGCTATGGCCCCAGCAGCATGGATCCATGGCCGTCCTAACAGCAAGTTGTAAGACGCTGGTACATCTATTACCTGGAAATCGACCTCGAACCAGGTTGGTCTCATCTGCAGGCATAGACTAATCTCACCAATGGTGGACCTCTGAGAACCATCGAAAGCTTTCACATTGATTTCTCCATCCTTTATCTCATGCAGCCCTTTACCCAACTTCTTAAGCGTTATCAGCGGACAAATGTTAAGACTGGACCCTCCGTCGATCAGGATTCTTGTGATGAAATAATCTTCAGATTGCACGGTGATGTGCAGTGCTTTGTTGTGCCCCAGACCTTCAGGTGGCAGCTCGTCCTTATAGAAGGTGATCTTATAGCTTTCCAGTACTTGTCCTAACATATTTGCTATTTCCCGCTAGTGATGTTATTCGGTACGTATGCTTCATTCAGTACCTTCAACAAAGCAATCCTGTGCGTCTCAGAATTCTGCAGCAAAGAGAGAATGGATATTTGTGCTGGCGTCTTGTTCAGCTGGTCGATGACCGAAAATTCCTTAGCTTGTACTTTCCTCCAAAGGTCGTCCGGACCTGTCTCAATGAGGGGTGGCCGATTGGAGGCTTGCTTGCTCGACTCAGCTAGATGTTCAGGGGTATAGACTCTACCGATTCTTGTCATACCCTGTGCTGCGACAGTTTCTTCAGTCTTGACCATGCCCTTCCTTCTCGCCTCGGCTGCATAGTCCCAGGGTATAGCATTTGTATAGAAGGGTAGTGTGGTTGACATCGCCACTGGGATTGGTGCGGCTATCCTTACTTCGAATGGAACATGTGCCTTGGGTGGCAAGACTAAAACCTCAAATGGTGCGGGTGCATTTGTCGGAGACACGAACGCAACCTCAATTGGTACTGGTGTCTTTGCGGGTGGAGCTGCTTCGAACTCAAGAGGTATAGACATATTCACCTCGCGCCTCCAGACGGATTGATCTGGACTATGATATGGGTTGAGAGTAATTGCGGTTTCTTTGGGTTCATCACCTTCTGCGATCAACCCGATTGAATCCCTCGGGATCCAGCCAATTTCGTACTTCAATCATGTGGATACCCTCCACTTTATGTCTGGCAGAGGATGTTTGCGGACGTTTGGAGCGGGTTCCTTTGCCACAAATATCTTGTTATCAAATCCAAGACTATAATCTTGTTTCATGAGCGCATTCATTTGATAGTGGTGCCTTTATGCTGAGTGTATGTCAGGACTTTTTTAGGGTTACACCATTGAGAAGGATTCTCAGGGTTGCACAGGATGAGGGTGACATAACTAGCAAACTTTTGACTTCTACATACAGTGGTCCCCGATGGGTTCAACCAAGGAGTCGTATATTGTTTTGGGTCGCGATCAACAATTAAGTCGGGTCTAGGGAAGTTTTTGGCATGCAGGGGTGATTGAATAATATGGGAATGTGTTGAGAATTATAAGGTTGATAGGACATGAGCGGTTGGGATGTAACTGTGTGAAGGTAAGGTTGTATATGTAGGGTGGTGAGGTGATTGATAAGTTGTGGCGGAGCTTTGTCGAGGGTGAGGGTGCTTGGTAATTTAGGGATTGGCTGTAGTATGTGAGGGAGGTGTTGGTAAGATTTTTACTTTGAGGGAGACTGGTCTTTGTGCAACACCACGGCCCCTACGTCCCTTTCTTGGACACCCACCGACAGATAAAAGCCTTATTTGTAGTTGAAATGCGTCAAAATTTGTGCCATACCACTTTTAATACCTCTTCATCTTTTACCTACTTGATATGTCGGAGAACTGTGGCTTCTCAATCATCAATCACCGTTCAATAGTTCTGCGGGTCCTGAGCCCGGACAAAGAACCTGTTCTCTTCTTAATATTTTGTCTTCTTCTAAGGTGGGTCGACCTTAGCAGCTTCGGACCTCCAGCGAGTAGGCATACTCGACCAAATGTCTCCGTGGGGCTTCTTCTTCGAATATTGTACAGAAACGTCCGGTGTCTCTGTATTAAATCTGAATCTGTCCATAAAGTCAGATGCCATGCTCACCCAGCTTGACCACTTCTTGGGATCTTGGCTGATGTACCAAGACAATGCATCTCCTTTCAAACTCCTCATGAACAGCTTCATGCGGATCCTTTCATCCTTCCCTACTCCAACCAGCTTGTCGCAATAGGTCCTCAGATGGACCCTTGGATCACCCGTGCCATCAAATATTTTGAACTTAGGAGGTTTGTATCCCTCAGGCAGTTCGACATCAGGTTGTATGCAAAGGTCTTCATAGTTCAGCCCCTCGATTCCTTTGCTTCCCTTGACGCCCTGAATCCGGCTGGTCAGTTTCTTAAGTTCCTCGACCAAGTTCCTGATAAGCAGATCCTTTTCATCAGACTCAGGTGTGTATGAGATGGGTTGGGTGTAGTGTGGCATGGTCTCCACGTAGATAGTATTGTTATGGTGGCCTGGTGTATGGGTGTGGAAATGGTCGTTTGTCGAGTTCAGAGGTTCTGGGATGAGTAGCGGAGAGTTGTTTGGGGTATGGCAGATGTTACATTGGTTCTTTGGTGGAGCAGCGTGATGGTGAGGTGCGGGATAATTCTGCTGTTTTGGGATATTTTGAGGAGGTGTAGGGTTTTGAGTGTTGGGGAAGTTGATGTCCGGGGTGCTGAGGGAAAATGACAGGTTTGTCAGATTTCGAACCTGATCGAGTTCTTCCTGGAATTTCAACAGTTTCTGTTCAAGCTGTGACACATTCTCGTTAGGAACCCGAATACCCTGGCCATTAGTGGCCTCTACCCGTTCAGCTATGTTCTCCTTCCTGATGTTGTTCAAATCTTCCATTTTATTCTTGCCTTTGTTCTTGTCTTTAGAGGGACTAAGATGAGGAGTGGGTGGAGGCCCCCTGGATTTTGATATAAGATAATGATGCTAGAGTGCACGAACTAACCATTGGGGAGGGGAATCAAAAGAAAGAAGACAAAAAATAAAAAACAAAAGGTAATCAATTCAATGAGGATCATAAAAAGTGTTGCAATATTTAAACAAGTAGTGCGGGAATGTAAAGTGTGTCCTAATTTGGGAACCTCTTTGTGCCACACGTAGGTGCCCGTGTCCTAAAGGCTTGATGAGTGGTTGCGCCCTTCCTATATCATTACACCCTAAATTCGGAAAGGCTTATTTGCGGTAAAACTAGTCGATCAGCGGTGCAGTCAACGGTTCCATGCCTTCCCCCTTGAGTTGTCCGCTCAAGGGTACCAGTCTAAAACCCCATAGAAACCTTACTCGGTTTAAATTGTGCATGTATCATGGTCAAACCTAGCAGGGTCAGTTATGTTGTCCACATAATGATCCTTTAAGATAGCCTTGTCCAAAAGTCCACTAGATTTCCCTAAACCTAAACAAACATCGTCACGTTCTATGCATTTATTTGGAGAACTAAATGCTTCATGCTGATTGTAGATGTTAAATATTTGAGTCTGGTGGGAGTAAGGGCCTAACCTTGTTCGCCTTGCAGAAACATGAGCCACGAAGTCCCCAGATTCGACATGGTCACCAATATCTACCCAAGATTCAAAAGGTTGAAGGGACCGAAGGTGGACATCTAGCCAGAGCATACCTATTGCTGGGACTTCGCGAATTGCGGAAGCGGTCGAAGGAGCCAAGGATGCCGAGTCTGGTGAAGGTCCTTCTGGGACCAAATAGATAGGAATTTACTTTTTCGCTTTATGAATGTAATGGCCATTAGTGACCTTTATTTCTCGCTTATTTAGTATCGTTTTGGGATTCGCCTATTTTTTATCAATAAAATGAGGCATTTAGCTTTCTATGTTCTCCAAATCAATTTGTCTCTAGGCCTACCTCGGGCACAAAGAGGTTCCCAAATTAGGACACGCTTTACATTCCCGCACTACGTGTTTAAGTATTGCAATACCTTTTATGATCCTCACTGACTTGATTACCTTTTGTTTTTTTATTTTTTGTCCTCTTTATTTTTATTCCCATCCCCAAAAGTTAGTTCGTGCACTCTGGCATCATCATCTTATTTCACAAGATCCAGGGGCCGTCCTCCCACTCCTTCTCTTAGTCCCTCCAAAGACAAGAACAAAGGCAAGAATAAAATGGAAGATTTGAACAACATCACGAAGGAGAACGCAGCTGAACAGGTAGAGACCACTGATGTCAAGGGTATTCGGGTTCCTAACGAGAATGTGCACAGCTTGAACAGAAACGGTTGAAATTCCAGGAAGAGCTCGATCAGGTTTGAAATCTAACAAAACTGTCATTTTCCCTAAACATCCCAGACATCAACTTCCCCAACACTCAAAACCCTACACCTCCTCAAAATACCCCAGCAGAGTTGCCATGCTGTCACGCCCCTTTTTTCTCGTGAAATCTGGTTTATGACATTTTGGTTGAGAGAACTCGTTCCTTCTGGAAAGAAGTTTGCAATTCGAAGAGTCGCCACCTAACGATTTGGGGTGCGTTAGGGCACCTATAGGGTTTATTTATAACTATGTTTGGTAACCAGAGACAGGGTAAGGGCTTGAAATTATCCTAAGGGGAAGGTGTTAGGCACCCTTAAGGATCAACTAGTGTGGTAACCGGCCAAACAGTTTTTGTGGATTTGTACAATTAGCAAATAAACAAGTATGGCTCAAATAGTAGGGGATTTAAGTTTAAATACATAGATGTTTGAAAAAAAAAGAAACAGTTAATGAGAAGCTAGAGTTTGAAAAGAAAGAAGTACAATCTAAGCATATTTGTGAATGTAAAGGGGCGTCCTAGGTTGGTTAGCCTATAGGATCACATCAGTACAATGCCCAGTAATCACTCCTTAGAAAGGGGCTACGTGTGGCATTAGCGCACCGTTCATCATATCCATTTCTACCCTTCCCGTCCCCTTATTGGTCATGCAAAGCGAGTGTTGGTCACGGATTCCTATTGCGTGCTGCTACCTGTCCCTTGTTAGTGGTCCTGGAGGGAGTTAGGACCTCTACCTATAGGTGGTCCTAGATAAACCCCCATGAGCACGTGATTTTTTCCCTATAGGAATTACTCCCATAAACTCCAAGAAAATAATTTTTCCCATTATTTGCAATTTTGTAGATTTTTTGTAGGATTTGTGTTAATTGTTTGCATTTGTTTGTGCATGTTTATTTATTTAAATCATGAAATAGTACAAAACTATCATGCATCGTGTTTAGGTTTTATCCTACAGTTCCAAGATTAATTAGTTAGTAGTTTGTTTTGTTAAAAAATGAAAATCATAAAAATTGGCTTACTTTTGCATTTTTAGCCTTTTAATTTTAAATTTGTAATTTCTTTTTAATTTAGGAGTAATTCAATTTTGTCAATCTTATTGAAGATAATCAGCTTAATTTTTTCCAAGATAATTGTTTTTAGGGGTTTTAATTAATTAAAATAGGAAAAGAGAAAATTTGAAAAAAAAAAAGGAAAGAAAAGAAAAAGAGAGTTAAGAAAATAGGGCTGTTGTGTAATGGCCCAAAATGCAGAAGCCCAATCCTAATTTTTGATCCAACCTGCCCAGGCCCAATCCCTAAATCTGGTCCAGCCCCACCCCAAACCAAAACGACCCCGTTTTTGACCCCCTCCCATCTCAACCGTTGGATCACATTGATCCAACGGACCGGAACTCCTCACCCTACCCTAATTTATATGTCTGAACAAGCCCTTACCCGAGAATTCTTGCAGGGGAGACAAAATGCCAAGAAAAAAGAAAGCAGAAATTGCAGATCCCCCACTACCAGCTCTTCCTCCGCCGGAGGAAAATATTACTAAAGCAATACACAAAAACTCTGATACAGACGTTGTTTCTAAACAACAAACAATTTCAGTTGCCTCCAAGCAACTCCCAAAAGGCGCAGCCGAACCAAGCCAGCCCAAATATAGAAAGCCATCAGACTACGCCATGAGTGGAGTCCCCCAAGTTCATATGATAGAAATTTCAGGACCAATCCCAATTTCCAGTCTGAAAAAATGGGCAGACCTATTTGAGGAAGAAGAATCTCAACAATCTCAAGCTCAACTAGCACATACCATGTCTTCTCCTTGGACAGAAGAAGAATTCATGCAATGACAACAACTCATGGGCATTAAAGATCAAATAACCATGCCTGCCTTATTTAAAAAACAACTGTGAGATCAGTATCAATTGTATAAAAATTATTGTTCCAATGTGGCGGCACAAGGCCACGCATCTTCTTCCAACTCCGTGGAGGCCCAAAATCACACGACCTCTTCACTTCCTGTGGTTGCCAGAAGCACCAGACAAAAAATATTGGAGGCTAAAGCCCCATTGCAGGTACAGGGTGTCCATCCAACATCCCAAAAACTACAACCAATCAGGCACTTTCTTCATCAGTGCCACAACCTATTTCTTTAAACAAAGGCTCCTCCTCCGAGGAACCCATTTATATTAAGAATAAAAGTGTTTACCCACTCATTCAAATTGAACCAGAATTATGGCATTCCAACCTCCAAGAGGTAGCTAAGAAAATACTTAGCCCTTCAGCGAATTTCATTCAAAACACCCACAAACATACCCAAAAATATTATGAGTTTATTCTCACAGATACCAGATCCTGCTTGTTTAAGCCCCACAAAGAAAAACAAACCCAATCATATGTCACACATACTACGGTGTGGATTAACAAAATAATCTCACCGAAAGAATGGGGAACCCATCCAGCCAAATACAAAAGACTTCTCAGCCTTTTGATCCACAATTTTACAATTACTATGACTACTAGGCAGCGTGGATGAATGCTTTCACCTTCCAAAACCAACTTGGAAAGCATTCATGGTTCATGCTCTGGAGTAAACAATTAACCTCTGAACTCCCTCAGTGGTTTATACATTAATGGTGGCATGTATATGGTCATAGAGCTAAATTCCTCCCAGCACCGGTAAAAGAAGGATATGATTATTTCTGTCACAGATTTTTTACTGAACAGCAAATACCCATACTCCTCCAATTTTTCCACAGATTTTATATCCCATGGATATACTCCCAGAAGTTTTACTTCCACAAGCCAGAAGGACATAAAGGACTACTGTGGTTAGCCCTCCAAGGCCATCACAAATGGTATAAAATGTGGGATTCATATGAAGCCTATGTACCGGCGGTAGACAAGTGGTTTCTGTCCCATCCGCGGTATCTAGCTATAACATATGCTGCTGACATTTTATTTTTACAACAAAAGTCCATTGCAAGTGCACAACTAGCCGGTTCCAGCAGCAAGCTTGGTTTTATTCAGCAAATGGAGCAAATTCTTGATACCCTCAAGACACAAATTCCAGGTCAACAAAATCAAGCATCTTTGTCTGACAAATCATCATCAGAAGA
>NW_017681596.1:0-8150 GCF_001879085.1 Nicotiana attenuata
CTTTTGTATTCCACTTAAGTCGTCCATCTTTGATTTTCCACTGCCTTTTGCGCTCTTGGAGGAGGAGGAGGTGGAGGGCCTCTAGATCTGGTATGATATACTAATGAGGCCAGTATGGATGAACCAACCTAAGGGGATGGGAATAATAATAAAAATAAGAAAAAACAAAAGGTGACAAGTTAGTGAGGATTCCGAAATGTTTGCAGTATTTAAACACATATTGCGAAATGTAAACTCGTATCCTAATTTGGGAGCCTCGTTGTGCCCGAGGTAGGCCTAGCGACAAATAAATTTGGAGAACTTCAAATGCCAATAAATGCTTCATTTCATAATATAAAAGTAAACGAATCCAAAAACGACACTAACATAATAATAAAACAAGTCGCTACTGGCACTTGGCCTTATTACATTTTAGGAAAAGCAAGTAAATCTAATCTATTTGGTCCCAGAAGGACCTTCCCCAGATTCGATCTTCCGGACTCCATCATACAGATCTCCCAGCTCGTGCAGTCCCAGCAGCAAGTAGGCTCGGGCAAGATGTCCTCCCTCAGCTCCCTCAACATTCTGACAGTTTTCAATCCTCTTTATGACTTTGCCCTCTAGTTCCACTATTCCTCGCTCCAGATATTCCAGTTTCCTGTTGGAAGTGACTGCCATCTCTTTCCATTCCTCGATCAACCTCATGTTCCTCTCATGTATTTCCCGATGCTCATTCTCAGAGTCGTGGACCCTCTTGCGCAACCTGTTGTATTTGACTTGGGCTTCAGCTTCCTCGTCTATGATTCTGTTCCCTCGACCAGTCCCCGGTGTCACGTTCCTTTCAGATTGTCTCCAACCATACCGGGTAGAGAGGCTCGCACCCCGCGTGATATCTGTCTGGCTCAATAGTGCTTTTCTCCACAATGATTTTGCAGTGCCACATGTGCTGAGCTTGGCACTTGTAAGGTACGTCATCGTCTTGGAAATCCGCCCTGAAATGACTCATCTTGACGACCCTTGGTACAACCCGTTTTCTGCCTGCTTGCCTCATAACTAGCATAGGGATATATGGATATATCCCTCTCAACCCGATCAACACCAAGTGCGGAGCATCCCTGGACCTGATAATAAAATCGTTTGTTAGGAACCATTAAACCATCCACTACACCTGTCCCTCGGTCAGATTGTCGAACAACTCTACCCATTCGCTGGCACTTTTCGGCTGAGCAAATCTGTAGGTCATCTGCTTAGGGTGATGGAAGGCAATGTGGTCGTTCCAAGCCCTTCGTGGAAATTCTTGACGATAGCGACCCTTTTAGAGATGCTCCAACAACCATAACTGCAGCAATAAATTACAACCATCGAAATGCTTGACCCCTCTTTGACAGAGCTCCAGGGCCCTGTAGATGTCAGCTATGATCATGGGGACTATGGTATATGTCTGTCCATTAATCCCTTCCATTAGAGTTTTGGCGACCATGGCCAACCTAGTGTGGATTCTTCCCTTTTTCATTGGGAACACTATCAGCCCTAGAAAGCACAAAATGAACACGAACTCTCTGCGGTGGATGTGACCTAGTAAAGTGAGGGCGATCTCATCATGGTAAGTGCGGAAAGACTTGCTATGGCCATACCTCTCGTACAATTATTCGAAAGGTATGTAAGAGTCCTTCAAGCACACTAGATCGACATTCTTTTTCAGCCCCATCATCTTCAAAAATCCCCTGCCCGTACGATTTTCTGGCACCAAAAGCCCAGGACTGTCCCAAGTCAACCCTGCAAGTCCTCCTATTTGCTCTAGAAGCGGTGTCATCTCTATGTCACCGAAACGGAACAGAACTCTTTCACTATCCCAGAATAAGGTGGCAGCCTCGATCAATTTGTTGTTCGGTTCAATATCTAGCAGGGAAGGCAAGTTACCCAGGTACTTTTTCACATGCTTCTTGTCACTTGAGGAAAGATCCTCCCACCAATCTAGCAGAAATGGAGGGATATTGCTAACCATATCGAATCTGGGGACCTCGTGCCTTATTTTCTGCAAAACAAAAGGGTTAGACCTTACCCCCACCAGACTCGACTATTTACACATTTATGATCAGCATATCAACATTTAGTTCTCCAAATTAATGCACAAAATGTGGCTGCGTCCGTTGGGATTATGGAAAACCCGATGGACTTTGGATAAGGCTTATCTTAAAGGATCATTACGTGGACAACATAACTGATCCGAATAGGTTTGACCATGATGCATGCACAATTTAAACAGAGTAAGGTTTCTATGGGGTTTTAGACTGATACCCTCAAGCGGACAACTTGAGGGGGAAGGTACGGAACCGTCAACTGCACCGTTGATCGACTAATTTTACTGCAAATAAGCCTTTCCGAATTTAAGGGTAGTAAATAGGAAGAGCGCAACCACTCATTAAAGCGTTGCTATAGGAATTGAGATGGACGAGTGGAATATGATGCAGAGCATGATTTATGCAATAATTAATAATATCTAGTCAAGTATTTTCACGTAGGAAAAAATAAATACAGTATTTAAATAATTGAAAGACAGTTACAGGAAAAAGGAAATAAGGAGACAAATTAGTTTAAGGGCATTAAAGAAATCATAAATGCTTGAAAAATAGACAGTTAAATTCAAATAAGGGAGAAGGGTACGGGATAAGCATGCTTGGACTAATTTGTAAAAGATGAGTTCGTTATGGTAAGAGCCTAAAAATATCCCCAGCAGAGTCGCCATGCTGTCACGCCCCCTTTTTCCCTCCCTTTTTGACGGGGAGAGGTCCGGGTTTCGACATTCACGGGGTGTAATGACTCATTTCTTTTTGGGAATTGGGTATTTGAAGATTCGTCACCTAATGGATTACGGTGCGTTAGGGCACCTAGAGCGATTAACTCTTGGGTTGGTTTGCATTACTAGAGATTAGGGTAAGGGTTCGAAGTAACCTCGAGGGGAAGGTGTTAGGCACCCCTCTTGGTCCACAACTGTGGGTCCCGGCCGAACTTATATTCACAAATTAGTCCATATAAACGGTTGAATCAAATAAGTTAAGTAAAGCACGTTGGGTAAGTCAAGTAGTAAGATAAAGGTTTGAACAAAGGTTTAAATAAAGAAAGGATTTGGTAAGGAGGGGTCCTAGGATGGTTATCCTATAGGATCACCCCACGCAATGTCCGGTAAACACTCCTCAATGAGGGGCTACACGTGACATTAGCACGTAGTCATCATATCCCATGTCTACCCTTCCTATCCCCTTATTGGTCATGCAAAGCGAGTGTTTGGTCAATGATTCCTATTGTGTGCTACTACCCGTCCCTTCTTATTGGTCCTGGAGGGAGTTAGGACCTCTACCTATAGGTGGTTCTAGACGTACCCCTAAGGTTTTAAAAGGAAAAAATTCTAAGGCGACAGTCAAAGGCATTTAGGACTTTCACACATAATGGGAACAATTAAGAGGCTTAGAGTTTTCTCCTCAAACAAACACATAAGCAGCATGACTCAAGCACAGTTAAGGTCTTTTATTAATCAATGTCCTAAAGCAGGATATCTAAGTGAATATGCAGAAACAGACAAACCATTTTTAGACTTAGAAGTTACACCTTAGTAGTTGCCTAGGGACTTTTTTAAAAGCCTGTTAGGATCAGAAAACATCGAGCGATAGGGACAGTTTCAGAGAATGCAGTTTTGAAAACGCCCTAAAGGCTTGCCTATACGCAGAATACTAATGTCTATATTAATATGGAAACAAAACAGGTTTTGAAATAAACATCCTTTAATAACTGTAGGCATGATATCTAATGAGATTGAGGCAGTTTGAAAGAACTTGTTTCAGGAAATGCTTAATACTTAATAAAACCAATTCAGAAACGAAATAGGCGTGATCCAGTCTGATGTTTTAAGCGTCAACACCACACAAGAGGGGGGGGGGTGATTTGTGTGGCATCCAATTTTCGCTCTAGAAGAACGTGGTTCTTCTAGATGTACTAACTACTGCTGTTTGCGGAATAATAAATACAAAAAATAAAGAACACATAGATTTTTACGTGGAAAACACCTGGCTCAAAAGTTGAAAAAACCACGACCTACTACTCAGTAGGATTTTCCCAAACTTCCACTGAAATCACTGAGCCAAAACAGCATTTACAAAACTCTTGTAAACCTAAGGATTAAACTCTAATCCCATTGTGGCACACTGCCTCAGCTGTTGCGACAACTTCAAGTGAACTCTAACTTGAATACTCAAAGTACCTAATACAATTGCTTCTATGAAATCTGAAAGGTACAAGCTTAAATCACCTACTACAATTGAACTAGAATAAAAGAAAGACATAATGGAATTGGTTCTTCTATCTTGTCCAAGTAGCTTCAGGAATGCACACTTGAATCTCACATAAATTGCTTGCAAAATTGGCTCGCTTTTTTGCTCTCAATTTAGTTTAACTTATGCGTTTGTGCAATACCTGTAAAAAAGAACAATCACTGCTATTTAATGAGTTAGTAATTAGAGTTTGATTAAGACTCAATTGCTGATCTTCCATCGAAGTTGAGTCCTTGAACAACACAAACTCCAACCCTATCCTTTATCCGGATTGTGTTCTCTTCTCATGAGGAGACTTTCACTCCTTATCCAATATGCAACCTTTTCGATCAGTTCAGGAGATATTGCTGCTTGATCACTGAAACTTATCTCCTTCACGTGCATCTCACATGTATAGGTTGATAAATATTGTGCCTCACATGATGGACCTGGTCCATGACTGAGTTCATCTGTCATTATTCAAAACTTCACCTGAACTTGGGCCAACAAATTCCCCCTTTTTGATGATGACAAACTCTGTGCTTTTACTGATCAAAACATCTGTAAGAACTCAGCTTAACCATCAACACTTAACTTAGAATTTTAACTTATCATCAAGGACCAGATTTAATTAGGTTATAAATATCACATTTATTCAGAGTAAAGAGTAAAGAGTAAAGAACAATATCTCTTCCCCCTTTTGGCATCATCGAAAAGTTGCATACCCAATGTGAATCCCATATTTTAATAATTACTCATGGCCACGAAGGCAACTGCAAGTGAAAACATGAATCAAATTATTAATAATCAACAGACATAATTGAACTATTAAGATCAAAAGCTGCATAGAAAAAGAGAAATAACAGTAGTCATTGATAAGGATATGTTTCCACAAACAAACCATAAAGAAAGAAAAAACTTCCAAAACATGAGCAAAAAGAAACTGAAACATCCCTAAATCAGGTCACTGGGGTCACTGGGGGTTACTAGACTGGATCTAAAGACAAGTGCTGGAAGGCCAAGGGCTTGGAAGAACTAGATGGTTGAGATTGGAGAAGGTTTAGCATATTCTGAAGCATTCCATCATTCTTCTCCTTTTCTTTTGCTAGCTCAGTTCTAAGGCCATCTCTCTTATTCTCCAATTCAGCCACACGTGCCTTGAGCCTAGAAATTTCATCATCCTTAGTTCCACACTCCCGAACCAAGGCCCTAACCTTGCTGTTGATGGGTATCTTCAGAGATGAACCAGGTTCAACTGGGGTGCATTGACTGGATAGTCACAAGCTAGAAGAGTCTTGACGCCAAAATGTTCCTTGCTTGATGCCATCTCCCATTTCTTCAAAGGCACATTCAGCCTGTCCAGAACAATAGTCAATATGAACCCATATGGAGTGGCATGAGCCTTGGAGCCATTGATGACCCTGTCTAGTAATTTGACAATAAAAGCAGGCCAATTGATCTGCATTCCTCTCACAAGGCACTCCATAAGAACCAGGTCCATGTAGTTGGCAGTGTGCCTTCTCTCCTGTCTAGGCAGTAGACACTTGTTGACAAACTCAAACAAGACCTTGTGCTCAGGCCTCATCTCACTTTTCTGCACAAACTTGGCTTCAGGCACATCTTCAGCAGCTTCAGCATCACAGAAATTCCTAGTGATTTGGAGAGCAGTAGGGAGAGAATCCAGACATGGCCACCTTTGACTTGTATAATCATCATACCCTTCACTAGGTATGTTCAGAATTTCACCCAGTTTGAGTGCATCAAACTCCACTTTTACTCCTTTCACCAGGCTGGTGACTACCCCATTCTTCACAGTGGCATTTGCCATAAACTCAATCAGTTCTTTCCTGGCCAGCCTTTCGTCCATTTCCAGGACCATGTCTTTCCACCCTTGTGCAGTAAGAGCATCCACCAACCTCTTCATTCCTGGTTCATCCAGGTCTTTCAGCAGCCTTCCTTTCAAAAAATTTCTTTTTCCAAAGATGGTAAACCTGTCTTGTTCTTTCTCAGATTCTTCCTCTTCTTCTCCACCACTCCATTCTTCATCTTCCTCAGTAATTTTCACCTGCTTGCCTTTCACTGCATATCTTGTTCTCTTGGCCAAAGAGGCTTCAACATGTACAGGTACAGAGGAAGACTTCTTTGAAGAAGTCTTGGTTCTTTTTGATTTGGGTGTTGGAACCTCTTCAGTTGTTCCTCTTTCTTGATGGACCAGTTCCATCTCCTCTTCTTCTTCTACTACTTCAGAGCTTTCTACAACCTTTGCTTTTCCCTTCTCCCTCTTTTTCTTCCTGCTTTCTTCCAGAGCTTTCTGTAACTCTACTTCACTTTGCTTGACCCTGCATCTAGTAGCTCTTCCCTTAGGCACTGAAGGGACAATAGGTTTTGGGGATGAAGTTTTGCTTTTCTTGGTTGGCTTGGAAGCAGTTGGAGCCTTTTATGAAGAAGCTTTGCGCTTCTTTGGATCATAACTAGCCCCAACCCTCTTCAGAAGATCAGCCAGGGTTTCCTCAGCTGATGAAACAGGTTCTTCTTGTTGCTAACTTAGATGAACAAGCCCTTCAGCCGCCTCCCCAGAACCACTTCCCCTTGACTTGAAGCCACTTTCTTCAACACCTCCACAAATAGCAAGAACCTTTTCCTTCCCATTTCCCCTCTCATCACCACTTGCTCCCTCTCTCTCTTTTCTTTTCTTTTTACCTCCACCCCTACTTGATTCAGCCACCTTTACATCTTTAATAGGACCAACTAGAACAAATCTTTTGTCTGTGTTTTCAACCACAGAAGAAAATACCACACAAGAACTTACCTCACCAGGGGTTTCTTGAATTTTCTTTGTGTCAGAAGACCTATGTTCTTCACCTTCACTGGCAGAAATAAAAGCTTCAGACTTAGAGCTGGAGTTAGATTCGTGAGCAGGGCTTTCCTTCATCTGGCTAGCCTTTAACTTCTCATTTAGAACTTTTCTCAGGGCTCCAGATGCTACAGTTTTTCTAGCCAACATTTTCTGCCTACGAAACTTAGGTTTTGGGGATTCACTAGGAGGAGTAGATGAGGATGTATTAGAGGGGGATGCTGGGGGGGGGGGGAGTGCCAGGATTATCTTGGGGGTTAGACATGGTTCTTCGTTTATGAAAGAGTTTTGGGAATTTCTGAGAAGAAAGGCGATTTGGGATTTCTGGAGAGAAAGGTCAATTAGAACTGGAGATATAGTTTTTGACTGTTATGGGATTATGAAGAAAAGGTGTGGTGTGTATTTAAAGACAATTTGTCATAAGTCCAGTAACGACAGCCTTTTCAAGGGTCAATTAGAGGTCTAATCAAGGTGTAATTCCAGTCTCTTAGTAATTATTAGGCATCGCTAGATTTTAGGCAAAAATCCCAGTTTTTAGAGTTCTAGGAGAACGAAACTGGTTCAATGCTCAAAGGATAGAATTTCTGGGAATTTGACGAATGTAGGACTTCTGCTCATGATTTGATAATTAATCTTTCTAATTGTGAAGAGTATAGAAAACATACCTGAGCTTTCATTTGAACAAATACTGATGAACCAAGTTCTTCATATAGAATTCTCTTGAACATGCCTCAAATGCCATAATAGAAAAACTTTATAAGAGATCAGCGAGTCATATATACACATGTCACAGGAGTATACTAATTAAAGTATGAAACTGAGCAAGAATTGGTCTAGATATTTACACAAAGTTAGAACTCCTAACCAAAACATATAAATTTTTTTTCCAATTTTTTTCATTTTTTTTCATTGTGCATTCTGAACTGGACCTATTAGGTGATCTTAATCATCCCTAATTCCAACCTGTTCCTCTCAATGTTTTCTCTACTCAGTGCTTTAGTGAAAATGGCAGC
>NW_017681596.1:8446-11075 GCF_001879085.1 Nicotiana attenuata
TTTTGCTTCTTAGTAGCCCATGACACAAGACATGAACCAAGGAAGTGTGCCATACCTGAGGTGCTCTTCCTATCCACTAGGAAACCTGCATAATCAGCATCAGCATATCCTACTAGATTGAAATTACTACCTTTAGGGTACCAAAGGCACAGATCAGTGGTGCCTTTCAAATATCTTAGTATCCTCTTGACAGCAGTCAAGTGAGACTCTTTTGGATTGGCCTGAAAATGAGCACAAAGTCCTACACTGAAAATAATGTCAGGTCTACTGGCATTAAGATACAAGAGTGAACCAATCATACCCCTATACAACTTTTGATCAACTAATGAACCAGGTTCATCAATGTCTAATTTAGTGGCAGTTGCAATGGGTGTGTCTATTTCTTTTGATTCTTCCATTTTAAACTTTTTGATTAGCTCTTTTGCATACTTCTGCTGATGGATCATGGTTCCATTAGGACTTTGGTTGATCTGCAAGCCTAAGAAGAAGTTAAGCTCACCCATCATACTCATTTCAAACACTCCCCATTAGTTTTGCAAAGTCCTTACTTAGCTTATCAGTGGTGGGCCCTAAGATTATATCATCAACATATATTTGTACCACAAGGAGATCATTACCTTTTTCCCTTAAGAATAAGGTACTATCAATTTTACCTCTTTTGTAACCATGTTCAAGCAGAAATTTGGACAGTCATTCATACCATGCTCTTGGGGCCTGCTTGAGTCCATAGAGAGCCTTGTCTAACTTGTACACATGCTCAGGACATTCCTTGCTCTCAAACCCTGGAGGTTATTTCACAAACACTTCTTCTTTCAGGTAGCCATTCAGGAAGGCACTTTTGACATCCATCTGATGAAGAGTGAATTCCATGTGTGCTGCAAAGGCTATGAGGAGTCTGATTGCCTCTAGTCTTGCAATTGGAGCAAAAGTCTCATCATAATCTATGCCCTCCTCTTGGCTATAACCTTGGACCACCAGTCTTGCCTTGTTTCTTGTAACTGTTCCATCTTCATCAAGTTTGTTTCTAAAGACCCATTTTGTACCAATAACTGATCTATCCTTGGGTCTTGGAACTAGATGCCAAACTTGACTTCTCTCAAACTGATTGAGTTCATCTCTCATTACATTGACCCAATCTGCATCCTGCAAAGCCGCAACAACATTTTTAGGTTCAATAAGAGATAAAAAGGCATCAAAAGCACACAGATTCTTTAATTGTGATCTAGTTTTGACTCTAGATGTTGGATCAATGATAATGTTCTCAATAGGATGAGGACTTTGATACTTGTGAGGTTTCACAACCAACTGGTTCATACTAGATATTTCTACCATGTTCTGTTGCTGAGGAACAGGGTCATGAATAGGTTCTTTTAGAGGATTTATTTCAATTCCTCTTTGATTAGTTCTCCCTGTCAGGTTGCCCTGAATAGAAGAACCTGTTCCATCACCCGTTCCTTCTTTTGGTGCCACTTTGACTTGTGCTGAGGCTTCAATCAAATCGTTTACCAATCCAATGGCTTCATCTTCATGTTCCTGTCTCTTAGAAAGAATGTTAGTTTCATCAAATACTACATGCACACTTTCTTCTACACACAAAGTTCTTTTATTGAACACTTTATATGCTTTGCTATGTGAAGAATATCCCAAGAATACTCCCTCATCACTTCTGGGATCAAACTTACCTAGGGAGTCTTTTCCATTATTGTGCACAAAGAACTTAAATCCAAATGCCCTATGATGGGATATATTTGGTTTTCTCCCTTTAAGTAACTCATAGGGAGTCTTCTCTACAAGAGGTCTAGTCATACATCTATTTATAATGTAGCATGCAGTGTTTACAGCCTCTGCCCAGAAGCTATGGGGCAACTTACTAGAAAGAAGCATAGTCCTAGCCATGTCTTCAAGAGTCCTATTCTTTCTTTCAACTACTCCATTTTGTTGAGGAGTCCTTGGGGCAGAGAAGTTATGATCTATACCATTTTCATCACAGAATTCGGCAAACTTAGCATTTTCAAATTCAGTTCCATGATCAGACCTAATGGATGCAAGTTGATTTCCTAATTGTTTTTGAGTTTTTCTAACAAAGGCAGTAAACATGTCAAATGCTTCATCTTTAGATGTTACAAATAGTACCCTAGTAAATCTAGAATAATCATCAACAAGTACCATTACATATTTCTTTCCACCTCTGCTCATGGTTCTCATTGGACCACAGAGATCCATATGGACCAGTTCCAATGACTTGGTTGTGCTTACCATTTTCTTGCTTTTGAAGGATGATCTTACCTGCTTCCCCCTTGCACAGGCCTCACAAACTTTGTCTTCCTTGAACTTGATGTTAGGTAACTCTATCACCAAGTCCTTAGAGACTAATTTGTTTAGCTGATTCAAACTGGCATGACCAAGTCTTTTGTGCCATAGGAGGGGATCATTATCCAGCACACTTAGGTAGGTTAGTTCATTTTCTGAGAGAGTAGACAAATCTACAATGTAAATATTGTTAACTCTTTTTCCCTGCAAAATAATCTTGTCAGTGGTAAGGTTAATCACAAAGCATTTAGTAGAGGTGAATGCTACAAGGTTACCTCTGTCACACAGTTGTGACACACTGATCATGCTGTATTTCAAG
>NW_017681597.1:0-448 GCF_001879085.1 Nicotiana attenuata
TAGGTATGTAAAACACACACAACATATATAATCCTACTTCTTCCTACCTACATTGCTAAAAACATAAATTAATGCCTATGTTCTCCTAGGCGGGCTACTTGATTGCTTAAAAACATGAAAATAAGTGCGTCTGTTCTACCAGGCGGGCTCCTGATTGCTAAAAACTTGAAAATAAATGTCTCTGTTCTCCAGGCGGGCTCCAAATTGCTAAAAACATAAATTAAATGCCTCTGTTCTCCAGGCGGGCTCCTCATTGCTAAAAACATAAATTAATGCCTATGTTCTCCAGGCGGGCTCTTGATTGCTAAAAACATGAAAATAAGTGCGTCTGTTCTCCAGGCGGGCTCCTGATTGCTAAAAACTTGAAAATAAATGTCTCTGTTCTCCAGGCGGGCTCCAAATTGCTAAAAACATAAATTAAATGCCTCTGTTCTCCAGGCGGGCTCCT
>NW_017681597.1:5217-5589 GCF_001879085.1 Nicotiana attenuata
TCTCCAGGCGGGCTCCTGATTGCTAAAAACTTGAAATAAATTCCTCTGCTCTCCAGGCGGGCTCCTGATTGCTACAAACTTGAAAATAAATGCCTCGGTTCTCCAGGCGGGCTCCTGATTGCTAAAAACTTGATATAAATGCCTCTGTTCTCTAGGCGGGCTCCTGATTGCTAAAAACTTAAAATAAATGCCTCTGTTCTCCAGGGGGGCTCCTGATTGCTAAAACATAAAATAAAGGCCTCGGTTCTCCAGGCGAGCTCCTGATTGCTAAAAACATGAAAATAAATGCCTCTGTTCTCCAGGCGGGCTCCTGATTGCTAAAAACTTAAAATAAATGCCTCTGTTCTCCATGCGGGCTCCTGATTGCTAAAA
>NW_017681597.1:10576-11073 GCF_001879085.1 Nicotiana attenuata
TTCTCCAGGCGGGCTCCTGATTGCAAAAAACTGAAAATAAATGCCTCTGTTCTCGAGGCGGGCTCCTGATTGCTAAAAACTTGAAAATAAATGTCTCTGTTCTCCATGCGGGCTCCTCATTGCTAAAAACTTGAAATAAATGCCTCTACTCTCCAGGCGGGCTCCTGATTGCTCAAAACTTGAAATAAATTCCTCTGCTCTCCAGGCGGGCTCCTGATTGCTACAAACTTGAAAATAAATGCCTCGGTTCTCCAGGCGGGCTCCTGATTGCTAAAAACTTGAAAATAAATGCCTCTTCTCCAGGCGGGCGCCTGATTGCTACAAACTTGAAATAAATGCCTCTATTCTCCAGGCGGGCTCCTAATTGCAAAAAACTTGAAAATAAATGCCTCAGTGGGCTCCTGATTGCTAAAAACTTGAAAATAAATGTCTCTGTTCTCCAGGCGGGCTCCTGATTGCTAAAAACTCTAAATAAATGCCTCTGTTCTCCAGGCGGG
>NW_017681598.1:0-856 GCF_001879085.1 Nicotiana attenuata
GATATAGAACTGCTTAGTGCTTTTTACGAGATTTCTTTCCGTCAGTCATTATTTATTGTTATTACTCACTGAGTCGGAGTACTCACTTTACTCCCTGCACCATGCGTGCAGATACAGGTATCCCGAAGGCGTAGATTGAGCTATTGCTGCTATTCAGATCTCACCGGAGTCATCGAGGTAGCTGCTTGGCGTTCGCAGACCCGATTTCTCCCTCTACCCTCTTTATTTCAGCATTTTAGACTATCTTTTGTTGGGCTGTTTTCCCAGACTTGTATTAGAGGCTCTTGACTCGTGACACCAGATCGGTGGGCTTTGTAGTGATATTTCTTGATTTCCGCACATTTTATCTACCGTTACAGAATTATAATTATGTTAATTTGGTATTTAAATCCTGTTAATTGGTAATGAACTTTAAATGAGGGATTGAGAATGTTGAGTTGGTCGGGCTTGCCTAGCACTGTGTTGGGCGCCATCACGACCGGGGTTGGGGTCGTGACACACGTATAAAGGACCATCCTTGGGAGAAGTCTGAGTACCCCGTCAGCTGCTATTGCTTTGGCTTTTGGCCTTTCAGGGAGTTTCTTGTCCATCCTTGTTATTTTCGCTTTATTTGTGCATTGGGACACTGCACTCTTTCAAGTGTGAGGTGGAGGATTCTCTGTACTTTGTATAGTATTATATTAGTATATTGTTATTTTTTTTTTTTATCGTTTTTATTGTTAGCTTAGCTTTTTTTTTTAATGCATAGTTAGTAGAATTAATGGTGTAGTATAGTTGTAGTTTTAGTAGCTTAATTTTAAAAAAAAACGTTAAAAAATGAATAATCTTTTATTTATTATATTTTTTGAAAAATTTA
>NW_017681598.1:4947-6118 GCF_001879085.1 Nicotiana attenuata
ACTATCCTGGAACTCCAGTATAATATGCTGGAGTTCAAGTATACTTATGCTGGAACTCCAGCATAATATACTGGAGTATTTTCTGGGTTTTGAACAGTGTTTTCGCTCAGATTTATCTTTACATAAAAAGTGGCTAAATTTCGATTACTTTTGAAATTGGGCTATTTTTGAACGACCAGTTGTAAATCTGGCTATTTTTAAAAATCACCCTTAGTTTTTGTATATAAAAAAAAGTCCTCACTCTCTTGAACTTGATGAATGGAATTATATTACTTTCTTAAGCATTTTCATCTTTCTTTTTCGAAAGCTCTTCTTAGTGACTATTTTCTTTTATCTTCATCTATACAAGCAACTTTTAACTTCAAAAGCTCCAACAGTACTGAAAATGTAAGAGGATCAAGAAAATAAAACATGTAGATATTAAAATAAAACTTTTATTAAAACAATATAGGTCTTCGACAACTTGCGCGCACCTGGACTAATTCAGCGAGTACTAGCTACTTCTTAGTTTTCACAAGCATATACACTCAATATATAACTCTGTTCATCAAAACTTAGACTGATAGCAGAGAATCATCTAACATTGCCTTTGGTGGAATTTGAACACTCATCAAAAGATTATGTGGTCGCGACATAATTATTTAATGTTAATTGGCAGCCAACATAAGAAAATTATACAACTTAATTAAATAAACTTAACATAAGATAAAAATATAAATATAATTCAAGCTTAATAGTGTAATACATAAGCATCATACTGAACTGTAGCATCCTTAGTTTTCAAATCCACTGACTTAGTCCTTGCCTGAACATATCCTCTAGCAAATCGGAAAAGCCCACTGCCACCAATCACCGGCATCTCTCTCACCGTCTCGAACGCCGAGTTCCGGCCGAGCACGGCTAACGTGCTACCATTATATTTCCCTTCAATAAACACAAAATTCATGACCATTAATATACTTAATTCACTTTGTGAAGCTGAACCATACAACCCTTGTGCTCTTCCAACAATTTTGGAACTCAATTTTGGTCCTAGGGTTAGGGCATTATCCATCATGTTTATTAGGCCGAAGCCTGTAAGGATGGTGGTTGTGGGTGGTGGTACGATCATAATAGAGGTTGGTTCGTAGCCACTTAAGATGTCATGCCATAGAATCTGAAATGACTGAGT
>NW_017681598.1:10468-11070 GCF_001879085.1 Nicotiana attenuata
CTAAAAGTATCCTTATATATCTCTCTTGAGATTTACTCACCCATTAATTGTGTTATGATCATATAATTTCTCTCTATCATGATTGTATTGTCACGAATGAAGTCGATGACACGTATTGTCCGCTTTGGCACAATAGATGATTTTTGTCTCTGGGCTATATTATTATCGAGTCCAAAAGCGTGTGTACCATGTGAACTTATATTATGCATTATAAAACTCTTCACTTTAGTCTCTCGATGTGAGATTCACCTAAGGTGACATTTGCATCCCTTCTTCAGAATCTTGTCAGCCTAGAAGCCTTTCGTTCCTGCTTGATCTGCCCTCGTCGTCCTGGTGGCCCGCCCTCCGTTATGGACGTCACATCTATATCATCAAGTGGTAATTGTATTATTATGTTGCCACAAAAATGACATTTTAATTATCATAAAATTACTATTGCAATTATAGAATAATAATACCTTAACTCCACCATGCATAGACTTAAGGTTAGCATCAAAATGTTATTTTAGAAAAATGTGATGTTATATTAACACTCAAAAACACATCTAGATAAAAAGTAATCACCTTTGAGCACATCAATCTTGATTTACATTGTCACTTAG
>NW_017681599.1:0-11068 GCF_001879085.1 Nicotiana attenuata
CCGACCGGTCGTTTCATGAGTTACTGCTTCGTTTTCCCCATTTCTCCTTCTTTATGCTTTGATCATCTGTATTATATGGTGTCGGGTTAGTCGGTTCGAATCCGGAATGGTTTTGGGAAAGGTTTGAGACACTTAGTCTCTTAAGTTGGTCTTTAGTTGGAAAAGTCAACCAAAAGTTGACATGTGAGCAAACGACCCCGAAATTTTGGTTTTATGATTCGGATAGCTTCGGGAGGTGATTTGGGACTTACGAGCGTGATGGGAATATGTTTTGGAAGTCCGGAGTAGATTTAGGCTTGAATTGGCGAAATCGGAATTTTGGCGTTTTTCGGTTGATAGGGGAGATTTTGATATAGGGGTCGGCATGGAATTCCGAAAGTTGGAGTAGGTCCGTTGTGTCATTTGTGACGTGCGTGCAAAATTTTAGGTCATTCGGACGAGGTTTGATAGACTTTTTTATCAAAAGCGGAATTCGGAAGTTTTTGGAGTTCTTAGGCTTGAATCCATGGTTAATTTGATGTTCTGATGTTGTTTTAGGTGTTTCGAAGACTGGTATAAGTTTGGATAGTGGTATATGACTTGTCCGTATTTTTGTGAGTCCCGGGGGCTCGGGGTGATTTCGGATGGTTATCGGAAAGTTTTGAAACTTGAAAGTTGCAGCTGAAGCTGCTGAACCTGTCATAAACGCACCTGCGGATGGTGCGGGCCCGCAGAAGCGGAATTGAAGTCGCAGATGCGGTCGAGAGAGGGAAAGGATGGAGCCGCAGAAGCGTAACTTTGGGCACACCTGCGATGGCGTGGGTGCGAAAATTTGATCGCAGGTGCGGTGGCTGGGGCGGATAAGTGGAATCCGCAGATGCGCACCTGGGACCGCATGTGCGATTAATGGACCGCAGATGCGGTTTTGCTGGGTCAAAACATGTATATTTTACCCTTCGCGAATTTGGGTTATTTTTCATAACATTTCAAACGGGAAGAAGCTTTGGAGAGCAAATTCAAGGGAGAATTCAAGAGGGTTCCTTAGAGGTAAGGTCCTTGGTCCCTAAACTCGTTTTTATGATGATTTTTAAGGTTGTAAGCTTGAAATCTATGGGAAAATCAGTAGCAAATTGGGGGTTAGGGCTTGGAAAATTGGAGACCCAAAATTAGGGATTTGAGGGGCCATTTGTGGTCGGATTTTGGTACTTTTGGTATGAATAAACTCGTGGAGGGATAAGGATTCCATTGATATAAATTTTGTTGGATTTCGAGACGTGGTCCCGGGGGTCGGGTTTTGTCAATTTCGGGGATTATGTTGTAATTTGATTAATTTCGTATGGGTTTCACTCCTTTAGCATGTATTGATGGTTATGAACTGGTTTTAGTTAGATTCGAGGCATTTGGAGGCCCAATCGAGAGGAAAGGGCGTCAAAGGCTAGAGTTTGGCTTGGCTTGAGGTAAGTAACGCTTCCAATCTTGGTTTTGCGGGTTCGAAACCCCGAATTATGTGTTTCATGATTATTATGAAGGTGACGCCATGCCAAGTGACGGGCGTATAGGCGTGCACAATGAGAAACGCGGTCTGGATCATTCCAGAACACCGCTTAGTGGTTCTTTCCTACCGATATCTGTGTTGTAATTATGTGATTTAATTGTCGAGCTGTAAATCATGCTGATTATCTTGTTAAGGCTTCATGCCGATATTATTGAGACCCAAGAGGTCGTTTCTTGCTGTCATATCATTTATTTTATTGATATTCTGTACTTAGTCCTTTTCATGCATATTATATCCTGTCCCAGTCTCGATTATTTCTATTTGCCACATTTTTATTGTTGACCGGGCTAGCATCATGACATTTTGAGCCCGTATGTGAGACTGGTGAGTTATGACTGAGTGAGGCCGAGAGCCTGCTATTGAGTGACAGTATGAGATTGGGCTGCACACCGCTGCGAGATACTGAACAAGCCTTCATTGGCTTTGTTATAGCGCTTGGGCTAATGAGATAAGCCCCTCCGGAGTCTTTACACCCCCAGTGAGTGCAGATGATGATATTGAGGGATGGATCTTCCCTGGACATGGATCTTGTCCGAAGTATTATACTGGGAGATGGATCTTCTCCGTGAGGCTTGATTGGCCTGTGTCCTCGGTACTAGATGACTGCGGTCGGTGATGTATATTCTGGGATGGATCTTCCCTGGGCCGGATGGCCATATACAGTACCGAGGGGTTGATACTTGTGAGTGGAGGTTCATGGAACATTGATCATGCTAGTTGTGCATTGGTATATGTAAAATCTCTGAGTTTTGAACTTCGTACTGTTCAGTTGCATTTAAATGCTATTGAACTTTACTTGAAATGTAAGCATGTCTACTTTTCCTGTTCAGATATATGTTATTACCTGTTGAGGTTTGGTCCGTCACTACCTGTCAGTCCATAGGTTGGACTTGTTACTTACTGAGTTGGTGTACTCACGTTACCCCTGCACCTTGTGGGCAGATCCAGGTGTCTCGGGTCACGGTAGCGACTGCTGAGTATATTGTGCGGACTTTCACTTGGAGATTGCGAGGTAGCTGCTTGGCGACCGCAGTTCCGCCTTCTCCTTCCCTATCTTCCTCTAGTTTATATGTTGGATATTTTCAGACTGTATTAGTCTTGTTATTTCGAACAGTTTTAGTAGTTTTTGCTCATGACTAGTGACACCCGAGGTCGGGCTTGTATTTTCTTTCCGCTGGTATTGGAACTTCTATTTTTATATCATTGGATTTTAGTTAAAACATGATGTTTTCTTAAGCTTTTCAATTGGAAAATAGAGTAATTGGAAATGAGTGGCTGGCCTAGTTCCATGATAGGCGCCATCACGACCGGGTCGATTTTTGGGTCGTGACATGTTGGTATCAGAGCCTAGGTTACATAGGTCTCACAAGTCATGAGCAGGTTTAGTAGAGTCTCGCGGATCAGTACGGAGACGTCTGTATTTATCCTCGGGAGGCTGAAGAACCTTTAGGAAAACTTCAAATTCTTGAATTCTTGTCGTGCGAAACTGTTGATCCTAGCACTAAACTTCTCTTACTCTATTCTCTCACAGATGGTGAGGACACGTGCTGCCGTCCAGGATGGACGACCACCGGTACCACCATCTGGGGCCACTAGAGGCCGAGGACGCGGTCGAGGCCGTGGTAGGGGCAGGGGTGTGGCCCGCACAGCAGCTAGGGCAGCACCTGTAGATCCACCAGCCGCCCCAGTTCATGATCAGGCTCCAGCGGAGGATGCTCCAGCAGTACCGGCTCAGGCACCAGCTGTGTCGACTGTTATTCCGGGTCTCCAGGAGATCTTAGCTCAGATTCTGACAGTGTGCACCAGTCTCGCTCAGGCAGTCGCAATCTCTACTACGGCAGCTACTTCCCAGGCCGGGGGAGGCACTCGACTCCCGCCGCTGGCACCCCTGAGCAGGTTGTGCAGGGACTTCAGACACCGGAGGCACCACCAGCCCAGCCGGTTCCCCCTGCTCAGGACTATGTAGTTCCAGTTATGCCTGATGACGAGCAGCGTCGACCGGAGAGATTTGGTAGACTTCAGCCTCCGACTTTTAGCGGAGCAGAGGGCGAGGATGCCCAGGGTTTCTTAGACAAGTGCCAGAGGATTCTACGTACAGCAGGGATTCTGGAGACTAGCGGAGTTGCATTTACCACTTCATAGTTTTTTGGGGCTGCCTTCACTTGGTGGGAGGCGTATGAGAGGCGTAGGCCTGTTGGTGCACCGCCCCTTACCTGGCATCAGTCCTCCATTCTATTCCTAGAGAAGTATGTACCGCATTCCCACAGGGAGGAGCTGCGCAGGCAGTTCGAGCAGCTACGTCAAGAGGGCATGTCCGTGGTGCAGTATGAGATGAGGTTCTCCAAGTTGGTCCGTCATGCTATCTGGTTAGTTCCCACAAATAGGGAGAGGATCACGAGGTTCGTTGATGGCCTCAACTATCAGCTACGGATTTTTCTGACCAGAGAGAGTATCTAGCGCTTATTATGAGGAGGTGGTTGATATTGCTAGAGAGATTGAGTCAGTTCGTCGCCAGGAGCGAGCGAAGAGGGAGGCCAAGAGGCCTCGGGGATCTGGTAGCTTTGGTGGTTCTTCTTCGGGAGGTCAGATTCAGCACGGCAGAGGCCGTCCATTTAGGCATGCTCAGCCAGACCGTTCAGGTCATCGTGGTGGGTCATCTGGCCATGGTTCTCACAGTTCACATCAGGGTCACTCGTCTCTCAGTGCCCTTCCAGCTCAGAGTTCGAATCAGGCACCATCAGTCTAGGGCTCATCTATGCCTGGTTCTTCTAGTGGGCATCCCGGTGTGCGGGGCTCACTCCAGTCCCCAATGCCATTTGCCGTGAGAGGTTGCTTTGAGTGTGGAGATTTGGGTCATATCAAGAGGTTTTGTCCCCTTCTTACGGGAGGATCATCCCAGCAGAGGAGTCAGCCTTCAGCTTCAGCACCAGCTGCTTCTCCACTCGCTCAGTCAGCTTGGGGTGGAGGTCAGTCAGCTAGGGGTCGCCCTAGAGGGGGAGGCCGATCAGGTGGTGGCCAGGCCCGTTTCTATGCTCTTCCAGCCAGACCAGATGTTATTGCTTCAGATGCTGTGATCACATGTATTATCTTAGTCTGCCGCAGAGATGCCTCTGTATTATTTGATCCTGGTTCTACTTTCTCTTATGTGTTATCATATTTTGCCCATTATTTGGATACGCCCTGCGAGTCTCTCATTTCTTTTGTTCATGTCTCCACTCCGGTGGGCGATACTGTTGTGGTAGACCGTGTATACCGGTCGTGCGTTGTGTCTACTGGGGGTCTTGAGACCCGAGTGGATCTTCTGTTACTTTGCATGGTGGACTTCGATGTGATATTGGGCATGGATTGGTTATCTCCGTATCAGGATATTTTGGATTGTCACGCCAACACAGTGACTTTAGCTATGCCGGGTGTGCCACGGATTGAGTGGCGAGGTTTTTCTGATTATGTTCCCAGCAGGGTAATCTCATTCTTGAAGGCCCAGCGTATGGTTGGGAAAGGTTTTCTTTCATACTTAGCATTTGTGAGGATCTCAGTGCAGACTCCCAGCATTGATTCTGTTCCAGTTGTGAGGGATTTCCCCGTTGTGTTTCCTGCAGACCTGCCGGGCATGCCACCGGACAGGGTATTGATTTTGGTATTGACCTGGTGCAGGGCACTCAGCCCATTTCTATTCCACCGTATCGTATGGCACCAGCGGAGTTGAAGGAGTTGAAGGAGCAGCTTCAGGAACTCTTTGATAAGGGGTTTATTCAGCCTAGTGTTTCGCCGTGGGGTGCTCCTGTCCTGTTTGTGAAGAAGAAGGATGGCACTATGAGGATGTGCATTGATTACAGGCAGTTGAACAAGGTTACAGTTAAGAACAAGTATCCCCTGCCTCGCATTGATGATTTGTTCGACCAGCTCTAGGGGGCGAGGGTGTTCTCCAAGATTGATCTCCGTTCAGGGTATCACCAGCTGAAGATCAGGGAATCGGATATTCTTAAGACAACTTTCAAAACCCGATATGGTCACTATGAGTTCCTTGTGATGTCTTTTAGGTTGACCAATGCCCCAACAGCATTCATGCATTTGATGAACAGCGATCTCAACTTGTGTGTCATAGTTTTCATTCATGATATTCTGGCATACTCGCATATTCAGGAGGAGCGCGCGGAGCATTTGAGAGTGGTATTGCAGAGATTAAGGGAGGAGAAGCTTTATGCAAAGTTCTCCAAATGTGAGTTTGGCTCAGTTTAGTGGCTTTCTTGGGGCATGTGGTGTCCAGCGAGGGTATTCAGGTTGATCCGAAGAAGATAGAGGCGGTTCAGAGTTGGACCAGACCGTCCTCAGCCACAGAGATTAGCAGTTTTCTTGGATTGGTAGGTTACTACCGTCGGTTCGTTCAGGAATTTTCATCCATTGCATCACCCTTGACCAGGTTGACTCAAAAGGGTGCTCCATTCTAGTGGTCGGTGAGGGTGAGGCGAGATTTCAGAAGCTCAAGACTGCCTTGACCACGGCTCCAATGTTAGTTTTGCCATTAGCTTCAGGTTCATATACGGTGTATTGTGATGCATCGAGAGTGGGTATTGAATGTGTGTTGATGTAGGAGGGTAGAGTTAATGTTTATGCTTCTCGTCAGTTGAATCCCCATGAGAAGAACTACCCCGTTCAGGATTTAGAGTTGGCTGCCATTGTTCACGCGTTGAAGATTTGGGGGCATTACTTGTATGGTGTGTCTTATGAGGTGTTTACTGATCATCGTAGCCTCCAGCACTTGTTCAAACAGAAGGATCTCAATTTGAGGCAGCGGAGATTGTTAGATCTGTTGAAGGATTATAACATCACTATCTTATATCATACGGGAAAGACCAATGTAGTGGCTGATGCCTTGAGCAGAAAGGCGGTGAGTATGGGCAGTTTGGCATATATTCCTGTTGGGGAGAGACCTCTTGCAGTTGATGTTGAGGCTTTGGCCAATCCTTTCGTTAGGTTGGATATTTCGGAGCCCAGTCGGGTATTAGCTTGTGTGATTTCTCGGTCTTCCTTATTTGATCGCATCAGAGAGTGCCAGTATGATGATCCTCACTTGCTTGTCCTTAAGGACAGAGTTCAGCATGACGATGCCAGAGATGTGACTATTGGTGATGATGGGGTATTGAGGATGCAGGGCCGGATATGCGTGCCCAATGTTGATGGGCTTCGGGAATTAATTCTGGAGGAGGCCCATAGCCTGCGGTATTCCATCCATCCGGGTGCCGCAAAGATGTATCAGGATTTGAGACAACATTACTGGTGGAGAAGAATGAAGGACATTGTGGGATTTGTAGCTCGGTGCCTCAATTGTCAGCAGGTGAAATATGAGCATCAGAGACCAGGTAGCTTGCTTCAGCAGATAGAGATTCCAGAGTGGAAATGGGAGTGGATTACCATGGACTTTGTAGCTGGGCTCCCACGGACTTTGAAGAAGTTCGATACTATTTGGGTGATTGTGGATCGGCTGACCAAGTCCGCACACTTCATTCCTATTTGTACTACCTATTCTTCGGAGCGGTTGGCAAAGATCTATATCCGGGAGATTGTTTGCTTGCATGGTGTCCCAGTTTCCATCATTTCTGATAGGAGCACTCAGTTTACTTCGCAGTTTTGGAGGGCCGTGCATAGAGGGTTGGGTACTCAGGTCGAGTTGAGCACACCTTTTCACCCTCAGACGGACGGGCAGTCTGAGCACACTATTCAGATATTGGAGGACATGTTGCGTGCTTGTGTGATTGACTTCAGTGGTTCATGGGATCAGTTTCTACCGCTCGCGGAGTTTGCTTATAACAACAGTTATTAGTCGAGTATTCAGATGGCTCCATATGAGGCTTTATATGGGAGACGGAATAGAACTCCAGTTGGTTGGTTTAAGCCGCGTGAGGCTAGGCTTTTGGGCACAGACTTAGTGCATGATGCTTTGGACAAGGTGAAGGTGATTCAGGAGCGGCTTCGTACAGCGTAGTCGAGACAGAAGAGCTATGCCGACAAGAAGGTCCGTGATGTGTCCTATATGGTTGGGGAGAAAGTTCTACTCAAGATGTCGCCCATGAAGGGTGTTATGAGATTTGGGAAGAAGGGTAAACTGAGACCTCGGTTCATTGGGCCTTTTGAGGTGCTTCGGAGGATTGGAGAGGTGGCTTATGAGCTTGCTTTGCCACCCAGCTTGTCGAGTGTGCATCCGGTGTTTCATGTTTCTATGCTCCGGAAGTATATTGGGGATCCGTCTCATGTTCTGGATTTCAGCACGATTCAGTGAGAGGGAGATTTGACTTATGATGTAGAGCCAGCAGCCATTCTGGAGCGTCAGGTTCGAAAGTTGAGGTCGAAGGATATAGCTTCAGTGAAAGTGCAGTGGAGAGGTCGGCCCGTGGAGGAGGCTACCTGGGAGACCGGGCGGGAGATGCGGAGCAGATATCCTCACCTATTTGAGGCTTCAGGTATGTTTCTTGACTCGTTCGAGGACTAACGTTTGTTTAAGAGGGGGAGGATGTAACGACCCAACCGGTCGTTTCATGAGTTACCACTCCGTTTCCCCCAATTCTGCTTCTTTATGCTTTGATCATCTGTATTATGTGGTGTCGGGCTAGTCGGTTCCAATCCGGAATGGTTTTGGGAAAGGTTTGAGACACTTAGTCTCTTAAGTTGGTCTTTAGTTGGAAAAGTCAACCGGAAGTTGACTTGTGAGCAAACGATCCCGGAATTTGGGTTTTATGATTCGGATAGCTTCTGGAGGTGATTTGGGACTTAGGAGCGTGATCGGAATGTGTTTTGGAAGTCCGGAGTAGATTTAGGCTTGAATTAGCAAAATTGGAACTTTGGCATTTTCTGGTTGATAGAGGAGATTTTGAGTAGGTCCGTTGTGTCATTTGTGACGTGCGTGCAAAATTTTAGGTCATTCCGACGAGGTTTGATAGACTTTTTGATCAAAAGCGGAATTCGGAAGTTTTTGGAGTTCTTAGGCTTGAATCCATGGTTAATTTGATGTTTCGATGTTGTTTTAGGTGTTTCGAAGATTGGTATAAGTTTGGATAATGGTATATGACTTGTCCGTAATTTTGGTTGAGGTCTCGGGGGCCTCGGGGTGATTTCGGATGGTTATCGGAAAGTTTGAACTTGAAAGTTGCACCCGAAGCTGCTGAACCTGTCATCACCGCACCTACGGATTGGGGACCGCAGGTGCTGGCCCGCAGATGCGGTCAAGAGAGAGAAAGGATGGAGCCGAAGAAGTGGAACTTTGGGCGTACCTACGATGGCGCAGGTGCGAGAATTTGATCGCAGGTGCGGTGGCTGGGGCGGATAAGTTGAATCTGCAGATGCGCACTTGGGACCGCAGGTGCGATAAATGGACCGCAGATGCGGTTTTGCTGGGTCAAAACATGTATATTTCACCCTGCGCGAATTTGGGTTATTTTTCATAACATTTCAAACGGGAATAAGCTATGGAGAGAAAATTCAAGGGAGAATTCAAGAGGGTTCCTTAGAGGTAAGGTCCTTGGTCCCTAAACTCGTTATTATGATGATTTTTACGGTTGTAAGCTTGAAATCTATGGGAAAATCAGTAGCAAATTGGGGGTTGGGGCTTGGAAAATTGGAGACCTAAAATTAGGGATTTGAGGGGCCATTTGTGGTCGGATTTTGGTACTTTTTGTATGAACAAGCTCGTGGAGGGATAAGGATTCCATTGATGTAAATTTTGTCAGATACCGAGACATGGGCCCGGGGGTCGGGTTTGGTCAATTTCGGGAATTGTGTTGTAATTTGATTAATTTCGTATGGGTTTCACTCCTTTAGCATGTATTGATGGTTATGAACTGGTTTTGGTTAGATTCGAGGCATTTAGATTCGGTGGAGGGATAAGTAATGCTTCCAATCTTGGTTCTGCGGGTCCGAAACCCCGAACTATATGTTTCATGATTATTATGAAGGTGACGCCATGCCAAGTGACGGGCGTATGGGTGTGCACCGTGAGAAACGCGGCCTGGATCATTCCAGAACACCGCTTAGTGGTTCTTTCTTACCGATATCTGTGCTGTAATTATGTGATTTAGTTGTCGAGCTGTAAATCATGTTGATTATCATGTTAGGGCTTCATGTCGATATTATTGGGACCCAAGAGGTCGTTTCTTGCTGTCATATCATTTATTTTATTGATATTCTGTACTTAGTCCTTTTCATGCATATTATATCCTGTCCCAGTCTCGATTATTTCTATTTGCCACATTTTTATTGTTGACCGTGCTAGTATTATGACATTTCGAGCCCGTATGTGAGATTGGTGAGTTATGACTGAGTAAGGCCGAGAGCCTGCTATTGAGTGACAGTATGAGATTGGGCTGCACACCGCTGCGAGATACGAACAAGCCTTCATTGGCTTTGTTATAGCGCTTGGGCTAATGAGAGAAGCCCCTCCGGAGTCTTTATACCCCCAGTGAGTGCAGATGATGATATTGAGGGATGGATCTTCCCTGGACATGGATCTTGTCCGAAGTATTATACTGGGAGATGGATCTTCTCCGTGAGGCTGGATTGGCCTGTGTCCTCGGTACTAGATGACTGCGGTCAGTGATGTATATTCTGGGATGGATCTTCCCTGAGCCGGATGGCCATATACAGTACCGAGGGGTTGATACTTGTGAGTGGAGGTTCATGGAACATTGATCATGCTAGTTGTGCATTGGTATATGTAAAATCTCTGAGTTTTGAACTTCGTACTGTTCAGTTGCATTTAAATGCTATTGAACTTTACTTGAAATGTAAGCATGTCTACTTTTCCTGTTCAGATATATGTTATTACCTGTTGAGGTTTGGTCCGTCACTACCTGTCAGTCCATAGGTTGGACTTGTTACTTACTGAGTTGGTGTACTCACGTTACCCCCTGTACCTTGTGTGCAGATCCAGGTGTCTCGGGTCATGGTAGCGGCTGCTGAGTATATTGTGCGGACTTTCACTTTGAGATTGCGAGGTAGCTGCTTGGCGACCGCAGTTCCGCCTTCTCCTTCCCTATCTTCCTCTAGTTTATATGTTGGATATTTCAGACTGCATTAGTCTTGTTATTTCGAACAGTTGTAGTAGTTTTTGCTCATGACTGGTGACACCCGAGGTCGGGCTTGTATTTTCTTTCTGCTGGTTTTGGAACTTCTATTTTTATATCATTGGATTTCTGTTAAAACATGATGTTTTCTTAAGCTTTTCAATTGGAAAATAGAGTAATTGGAAATGAGTGGCTGGCCTAGTTCCACGTTAAACGTCATCACGACCGGGTCGGTTTTTGGATCGTGACATATACCTATGCATGATATGACATTTATATGCATATGCATGACATTATAAATGTTTCATGATTCACATAGCTATTCAGACTTATAGGTTGAGTCCTTTACTCCATGTTTCTTTCATGTCTATTATATACTGCTTTTCATACCTTACATACTTGGTACTTTATTTGTACTGACGTCCCTTTTGCCTGGGGACGTTGCGTTTCATGCCATAAGGTTCCGATAGACAGGTTGACA
>NW_017681600.1:0-2405 GCF_001879085.1 Nicotiana attenuata
ACCGTAAATATACTCCCGAGTAATCACGACAACTTACTAGACGCAGTCTCCCGAATTACGCTAGCTGGCTTTTATTACAACTCGATTAAGATTGCACCCAAGGCTTCGTTATCCCTAATCTCGCCTTTAATCCCTCGGTTATAATCCCTCATATACTCTGGGAGTGGTGTTGTTCAACAATTACCTAAATATGCACTCTTTCCCGAGTAATACATACTGAATACGCACAGCTAATTGAGGATCCTATCAATTAACTACGACAAGAACATAGTTGAACAAATAGAGAATAAACCGGGCAATCTATATTAACATATCAAGAAGTTCATCCTTCAATAGGTTCCATCAAAACCTCAGACTAAATATTTAGCTACTCATACTAGTGTTCATCATAACAAAAAACCAAATTCATCACAAATGGTAAAATACAAAAGGAAGAAAGGAAGAACTTAATGTTGAATTATCCTCCTTGCCTCTTGCCTCTCCTTGCCTTCAACTAAGCTATAAAAACCTTAATAATCTTCCTTTGGGCGAGCTGGACCATTTATAGGTTAAGTGGAATTACCCCCGAACTTCTAAGTTTATCCCTGAATTTTATTTTTTTCGGAACTGGACTAGCGCGGTCGCGCTAGTGGGCGCGATACTGACCGCGCATATCGCATTACATTCTGCCTAGAACTCCTGGGCTAGCGCGGTCGCGCTAGTGGACGCGCTAGTGGACGCACTAGTCTGGGTCATCATTTCAGCTCTTTTTTTCTCTCTTTTTCCAACGTACTCAGCTCCGAGGGGCTTCCCTTGCTTCAATTTAGCTCCCATTACAGTTCTAAGTCCTCATACACACAACTCGCTCCTGCAAAACATGAAATTTACAATTAGAGCCAATTTATCATCATTTAACTATCCTATAACAGTGAAACATAGTCAAGTTGGGGCATAAACAATCGCCAAATTACATGAATCTAGCCTATTATCAACACCAGTCCTCGAGCAATCCACCACACTTTATGAAGGTTCATACACTAAGCCTTTTCCCCTAACGTATCACACCAAGAACAAATCACCAAAGTTACGCCTAGTAGTGAACAATCTTTGCCTCAAAAGTCGACTCTCACGTGCCGTGCAATATTCGTACTTACTCAAATTACTCTATACAGAAGTCAAGACCTATCTTTCCTTCGTGAATCACATGCCCTCACATCACACAAGAGAGTAGTTCCAAAAATATTAATATTAAGAACAATTAGGAACTTAGATAAAATTCGCTAACTCTCAAAAAGAACATTCACATGCCACAAAGACGCACCATAGGCTTGCCCGTAGTGTACTACTCTACTAATCGAGCCCATTCAGTCAAAGATCAATTAGGACTTCACTTGGTTGTAATGTAGGCTAAGGGACGGGTAGGATATATTTGGATATAGTGACTAACCTTCCTAAGCACTTTTAATACAATCACATTAACCTTCAAAATCATACTTATGTCAACCAGACATTCCACCACATTTTTATTTATGACATCCCACTCCATTAGGTGCAATTGTATCAAGTCACCACTTATCAACTACTACATTTACTCATTCTCTCTTTTGTTTTTTTTTCTTCTCTTTGTTTTTTTCTTTTTAATTGGTTCTTATTCTTTTACTTTTCCAAAAACTGCACCTTTCTCTATTTCATCGGTTCCACTAAAAAACCAAACCACCACCCACACTTTAGCTTTTGCATATTTCAATACCACTCAAGTGCTTATGAGAGGTAAAGGGGTTCAAACAGATGGCCATTCAAACAATTGGGTAAGGTTCGCAATGTGGTTGCCAAAGAAACAGGCTTATAAGCCCAACGGGGTTAAATACGATGTATTGCATTTAGGTGGGTCTACTTTATATATCTGGCTTAACAAAGAAATGCCTATATCACTTCTAAGATTGAATGAAGCTGCTATTTCGTTTCAAACACACGGGGCAAGTTCTAGGCATCAAATGTAAAGCATAGAATACAGTACAACTCACAAACACATGGCACATGACTCACTCCAGATTGGATTATCAAGACACTCTCGTTTAAGTATTCAAGTCAGTTACAAACATACAATTTAAGGCACCTTAGCAAGAATCAACCACTGAGACTAAGTGTTACACTCTAGAGTCTATTGTGTTCACGTGTTTCAACGCCAAGGGTTTCTCTTTCTATTTTAGCTCGTAGCCCATCATTACTAACTAAGAACTAAAAACAAAATAACCAAAAACTAACTACACCCGGTTCAAGATAAACCCTTGGAAAAGAACCATGGCCTAAAGAAAAATATAGGGTGAGTTACTACACTACCTAAAACAAACAAAAAATATCTTTTTGGTATTTTCTTTAGACTTACTTCCCTCAAGAAAACTGTCTAGAAGATCCGTCATCAGGAA
>NW_017681600.1:4789-11066 GCF_001879085.1 Nicotiana attenuata
CAGTTCTGTGGCGTTTACAGTCTTGGTCAATACACTCTTTATCTCTCTATTAGACACTTCGACCTGTCCACTGGTCTGAGGATGATATGGTGTTGCCACCTTGTGGCGCACATCATACTTTGCTAGCAACTTCTCGAAGGCTTGATTACAGAAGTGGGTGCCTACGTCACTGATAATAGCTCTCGGGGTCCCAAAGCGGGTGAATATGTTTTTCTTCAAAAGCCCCACCACCACTCTTACATCATTAGTGGGAAATGCTGCAGCTTCTACCCATTTGGACACGTAATCTACAGCAACAAGTATGTACTTATTTCCAAAGGAGCTGACGAAGGGGCCCATGAAGTCTATCCCCCAGACATCTAACACTTCAACCTCTTGAATTGGGTTCAAGGGCATCTCATGGCAATGAGAAATTTTCCCGGTTCGTTGACATTCATTATCGCCCTTCACCCATTGATGTGAATCCTTAAACACTGTTGGCCAGAAGAACCCGGCCTCTAGAACCTTCGCGGCCATCTTAACTCCTCCAAAATGCCCTCCATACACCGATGTGTGACATGCATGCAAAACAGAATATTGTTCTATCTCGGGGACACACCTCCCGATCATATTGTCAACGCATATTTGAAATAGATAAGGTTCATCCCAATAATACATGCGGCAGTCACAATAAAACTTTTTCTTTTGTACAGAGGAAAGGTAATAGGGAACTATACTGCATGCCAGGTAATTTTCAAAGTCTGCATACCATGGCACTTCCTCAAGACTCGTAGCGAGCAGTTTCTCGTCTGGAAATGTTTCCAGAATATCCTCAACCTCAACTGAGTTTTCAGCTCCCTCAAGTCGCGATAGATGATCAGCGACTTGGTTTTCTGTGCCCTTACGATCATGATTTTCGAGGTCGAACTCTTGCAGTAACAGCACCCAACGAATCGGGCGCGATTTGGACTCCTTCTTCTCAATCAAGTACCTGAGAGCTGTATGATCAGTGTATATAATTACCTTAGAGCCAATCAGGTATGATCTGAACTTGTCGAATGCAAAAACCATAGCCAACATCTCCTTTTCAATCACAGTGTAGTTTAGCTAGGCTCCACTCAGCGTTCTACTGGATAGTAGATTAAATGTATTAGCTTTTCTTTCCGCTGTCCCAGCACTGCCCCCACTGTGTAGTCACTGGCGTCACACATGAGTTCGAATGGTTGCTCCTAGTCGGGGGCAACAATGATGGGTGTTATGACTAGCCTCTTTTTCAACTCCTCGAATGCTACCCTGCAATCATCGGAAAACAAGAAGAGGTGATCTTTTTCTAACAACTTACAAAGAGGATTTGCAATTTTTGAGAAGTCTCTTATGAATCTCCGGTAGAAACCGGTATGCCCGAGGAAGCTCCTGATTGCTTTGACTGAAGTTGGAGGTGGCAGCTTTGCTATCACGTCAACTTTAGCACGATCCACCTCGATTCCATTACTTGATACCCGGTGTCCCAAGACTATGCCCTTTTGTACCATGAAATGGCACTTCTCCCAATTAAGAACCAGGTTAGTCTCAATACACCGTTTCAGCACACGAGTCAGATTTATAACGCACTCATCGAATGAGTTTCCCACCACTGAGAAATCTTCCATGAATACCTTCATTATGTCTTCTACCATGTCAGTGAATATGGACATCATGCACCTTTAGAATGGGGTGGGTGCATTGCATAGGCCAAAGGGCATCCTACGAAAAGCTTAAATGCCATATGGCAAGTGAAGGAGGTCTTCTTTCTGTCCTCAGGTGCAATGGAGATTTGATTGTACCCTGAGTACCCATCCAGAAAACAGAAGTGAGACCTCCCTGCCAATCTGTCTAGCATCTGATCAATAAAGGGAAGTGGGAAGTGGTCTTTCCGGGTGGCCAGTTTTAATTTTCTGTAGTCCATGCAAATTCTCTAGCATGCGACGGTTCTTGTAGAGATCAGCTCATTGTTATCATTTGACCACCGTCTTGCCACCCTTCTTAGGCAGACATTGCATCGGGCTAACCCAGTTGATGTCAGAGATTGGGAAAATGATTCCCGCATCCAACCACTTTATCACTTCTTTCTTCACCAGTTCCTTCATTTTGAGGTTCAGCCTTCTTTGGTGTTCCCTGGAAGGTTTGTGTCCCTCTTCCAGCAGAATTTTATGCATATAATAGGCTGGGCTGATCCCCTTAATGTCTGCCATGGTCCACCCAATGGCAGTCTTACACTCCTTGAGTACCTGCAAAAGTTGTTGTGCCTGCACATCTAATAAACTAGATGAGATAATAACAGGTAATGCGGAATTAGGTCCTAGGAACTCATACCTGAGATAGGCGGGCAGTGGCTTCAATTCCAGCTTTGGTGGTTCTTCAACGGATGGCTTAGCTGGGGGAGTTTCTCTGTTTAAGTGCAGGGGCTCAAATTCAAGAGTTCTATCCCGTAACCCTCTGCCCTCTAAAGCCAACACCCATTCTGCCAGTTCTTCCCTATTCACCTCATCTAAACTTACCAGACATGCAGCTAGAGGGTTCTCAATAGTTAGCATCTCATCATCAGCTTCTACGATTACATCCACCGCAGCAATAGGAGAACAATTGGCGAATTCACTTGGTCGCGTCATAGATTTCTGCACATTGAATGTTATCTCCTCATCGTTTAACCTCATCCTGAGCTCCCCAGTCCCACAATCAATGAGAGCTCTCCCAATGGTCAAGAACAGCCTTCCCAAAATTATGGGAATTTCTTCATCCACCTTGCAATCTAGAATCACAAAATCTGCAGGGAACACAAATTTCCCTACCTGAATCAACGCATCATCCACGATACTAGAAGGTCATTTCATGGTCATGTCTGCCAGTTGCAACAACATAGAAGTGGGTCTAGCTCTTCCAATCCCCAAACTCTTATAGATCGCCAGTGGCATAAGATTTATGCTAGCCCCCAAATCACAATGTGCTTTGGCGAAAGCAAAGTTACTAATGGTGTAGGGAATTGTGAAACTCCCTGGGTCAGACAGCTTCTCAGCAATTGGTCTAGTCACCACAGCACTGCAGGTCTGAGTAAGAGTCACTATGGCCAAGTCTTGGAAATTGAATTTTCGGGACATCAAGTCCTTCATCATTTTTGCATAACCAGGCATCTCCTTCAAGGCATCAATCAATGGAATATTTATCTGGATTTGTTTCAGCATCTCCATGAATTTCTTATATTGCTCTTCTTTCTGGTACTTGGCCAACCTCTGTGGGAATGGTGTTAGATGTCTCTTCTTCCCAATAATTTGGGACTACTCTTTGTCAGCTGCCACCTTAACTACCGGTTCCTGGGCTGTCTCACCTTCTTTCTCAGCCTCAATCTATATGTTATGTTCTTCCTGGGCAGGCTGTACTGTCACCTCTGTTAGTTTCGTTGACTCATCTAGCTCGATGGGCACTGGTATAAGTGTCTCAGCCTGTCTGCTTTCTTGGGCCCTCTCTTGCTCCAAGTCTAAGTCTCTACCATTACGTAGACTCACTGCCATCAGCTGCTTCGGGCCTTGATCTTTTAGATTTATCTGAGTGTCTGCAGGTAGTGTCCCATAAGAACAATTATTCAAAGACATCGAAATTTGGCCCATCTGCACTTTAATATTCTTAATAGCTGACTCATGTGCATCTACTCTTTCACTAATTTTTGCATTTGACCCAATAACTTGTTGCATCATTACCTCAAGTCTAGCAAACCCATCTTCCTGTCTTCCACCGTGCTGCTGCTGAGGAGGATGATAAACCTGCTGCTGAATTTTATTATTATATCCTTGTGGCCTTTGATAAGGTGCCATATTATTGTCAGGTCTCACACCTCCCATGTTTCCAATGTTGAGCTGTGGCTGGACTGGCCTGTATGGCTGCTGCTGTTGGCCCCAATTTTGACCACCCTGTCTCTGGCCTCCATAGTTAGACACATAATTCATGTCCTCGGGGTAGTGAAGATGATCAATTTCAACATTCCACTGGTTACCAATTGGCTGACTAATGCGAGATGTGCATAAGCCCCCATAGGTAGTATCTACAATGTGTACCTGCTGGTTCTTCCCTGATTCTTCAACCTTTTTGGTGAGTATACTCATCTGTGTCACTAATGTAGCCATGTATTTAGCAAGAGTGTTGGATGGATCTAAGGGCACTGAGTGAACCACTTGAGTGATAGGTGCGTTCCTGGTTGTCCGCTCCGAATTCTGTGCCATCTTATCAAGCAGACTCTGGCTTTCTCTCCATGTTTTGCTCGAAAATGCTCCACCAGCTGAAGCATCAACATTACCCTTCACGCAATCTACCAAAACCCATGTAGAATCATTGCCCCAACATCTGATCTGGAATACCATGGTGCGGATATATAACCAATATCCCTTTTAATCGTTCCCATGTTTCCTGCAGTGTCTCCATTGTTCTCTGCTTGAAACTCAAAATTTCATCAATTTGTTGAGCAGTCTTGTTGGGTGGATGAAAATTGTTCACAAATTGATTGACTAACTGCTCCCCAATTGTTATGGAATTAGTGGGGAGTGAGTTTAGCCAAGTCTGGGCAGCTCCGGCCACTGAGAAGGGAAACAACAACAACTTTATTGCTTCCTGAGTTACATTGAGCTGCCTTTGAGTTTTGCAGATTGATAGGAAATTCTTCAAGTGTTGTTGAGGATCTTCGATTTGTGACCCCGAAAATAGTCCCTTGTTCTGCAACAAGTGCAACATGTTGTTCGTGATTTGAAATAATTCAGCCTGTATCTTCGGGACTAAAATCGTTGTGGCCAAATTTTCAGTTGTGGGTTGTGCCCAGTCATATAGAGCAGCCTCTGGAACAAGAGGTGCCACTGGCGCTAATAGTGCAGCTGGGTCTACCACGTTGTCCCCCAAGTCCGGTTCGAATTGTACAATTGTTTGTTGTTATTTGTTTTTCCGGTTGGCCCGGTTCAAGGCCTTGAAAGCTTTCTCGGATCTGATAAGGCTTCAAAAAAATACTACACTAGTTCTCGATGAGTTTCTACGCATACACCTGTACAACCAAGTCAACAAACGTTAAAATTTCAATGTAAAGATTTGAAGTGAAGAAAACTGACTACACTAAGAATTCTGGTATTTCTTTCAATTGTAATTGATAACAACGTTAATTCCCCGGCAACGGCGCAAAATTTGATCATGCCCAACTATGCCTTATAAAAAGGGCTAAGCGGACGTTGCAAATATAATCTGAGTATTTAGCCCAGAGTCGAACCTACAAAGAATTAACCTATCAATTACTTTTGTTAGACTCACTAAATTCTACGTAATGAACTTCCCAAACATTGTGAATAACAATTGAAGATATTTTGACTAACTATAACTGACTGCAATAAAATAAACAAAGACTAACAATGTTTAAGTTGTAAACAATTAAGAGAAGGATCTAAGGTTATGATTTCCCCTATTGATGGAATCCCTTCATGTTACGTTTCATATAGATTTGCCTAACCGTCTCTATCAATCATGAGCACTCTTATTACCGTAAATCTGTCCCGAGTAATCACGTCAATTTACTAGACGCACTCTCCTGAATTACGCTAGCTAGCTTTTATTACAGCTCACTTAAGATTGCACCCAAGGCTTTGTTATCCATAATCCCGCCTTTAAACCCTCGGTTATTGACCCCTCATATACTCTAGAAGTGGTGTTGTTCAAGAATTACCTAAATATGCACTCTCTCCCGAGAAATACATACTGAATAGGCACAGCTAATTGAGGATCCTATCAATTAACTACAACAAGAACATAGTTGAACAAGTAGAGAATAAACCGGGAAATCTATATTAACATATCAAGAAGTTCATCCTTCAATAGGTTCCATCAAAACCTCAGACTAAATATTTAGCTACTCATACTAGTGTTCATCATAACAAAAAACCCAAATTCATCACAAATGGTAAAATACAAAAGGAAGAAAGGAAGAACTCGATGTTGAATTATCCTCCTTGCCTCTTGCCTCTCCTTGCCTTCAACTAAGCTATAAAAACCTTAATAATCTTCCATTGGGTGAGCTGGACATTTTATAGTTACAAAAGAATACAACTTATTGGAGTGCTTCCACGATCCAAAGTGTAAATGTGGCAGGAGTCTTAGCTCGCACGTGGACTATCCTGCTCCTGACTAACTGTTAAACCTGATACAATGATATGATGCCTGAGGTATGGAATACTCACTCATGGTGGGGTAAGAGTTATAGATAATAAAATATCAAGAGTTATAAATCAATTATGCAAAT
>NW_017681601.1:0-11065 GCF_001879085.1 Nicotiana attenuata
ATTGCCAAAAACTTGAACTATATTCCCTTGTTCTCCAGGTGGGCGCCTGATTTCCAGGAACTTGCATTATATTCCCTTGTTCTCCAGGTGGGCGCCTGATTGCCAAGAACTTGAATTGTATTCCTTTGTTCTCCAGGTGGGCGCCTGATTACAAATAAACTTGACTTTATTCCCTTGTTCTCCAGGTGGGTGCCTAATTACCAAAACTTGAATTGTATTCCCTTGTTCTCCAGGTGGGCGCCTGATTACCAAAACCTGAATTATGTTCCCTTGTTCTCCAGGTGGGCTCCTGATTGCCAAAAAACTTGAACCGTATTCCCTTGTTCTCTAGGTGGGCGCCTGATTACCAAAACTCGAATTGTATTCCCTTGTTCTCCAAGTTGGCGCCTGATTGTCAAAAACTTGAACTGTATTCCCTTATTCTCCAGGTGGGCGCCTGATTGCCAAAACTTGAACTGTATTCCCTTGTTCTCCAGGTGGACGCCAAATTACCAAAACTTGATTTGTATTCCCTTGTTCTCCAGGTGGGTGCCTGATTTCCAAAACTTGAATTGTATTCCCTTGTTTTCCGGGTGGGTGCCTGATTACCAAAACTTGAATTGTATTCCCTTGTTCTCCGGGTGGGTGCCTGATTACCAAAACTTGAATTGTATTCCCTTGTTTTCCAGGTGGGTGCCTGATTACCAAAACTTGAATTGTATTCCCTTATTTTCCAGGTGGGTGCCTGATTACCAAAACTTGAATTGTATTCCCTTGTTTTCCAGGTGGGTGCCTGATTACCAAAACTTGAATTGTATTCCCTTGTTTTCCAGGTGGGTGCCTGATTACCAAAACTTGAATTGTATTCCCTTGTTCTCCAGGTGGGTGCCTGATTGCCAAAACTTGAACTTTATTCCCTTGTTCTCCAGGTGGGCGCCTGATTACCAAATACTTAAACTTTATTCCCTTGTTCTCCAGGTGGACGCCTGATTACCAAAAACTTGAACTTTATTCCCTTGTTCTCCAGGTGGGCGCCTGATTACCAAAAACTTTAACTTTACTCCCTTGTTCTCCAGGTGGGCGCCTGATTTCAAAAAAAATAGACAACACAAAGAAAATTTTCTGCGCCAGTTTGATAGCTGGGCACATGTGTGAGTGTTAAACTGAATCATGTTACCAAATATCACTAAGAATTTTAAAGCTAGATCCCATTATCCAGGAGGGTCCTGAGAACTCCTAGTTAAATGACAGTTTTAAAAGCTGAATTATGTTTTCTAAAGGTATGACTTCCGCTAAATCTTCTTATCTAAGAAGGTCTTAAAACTACATCCCATTATCCAGGAGGGTCCTGAGAATCAAAAATCAAGTCTTATCTTAAGAGTGACAATTTTACGGTTGAATTACATTAACCTACAACAGAACTTACGCTAAATCTTGTTATCTAATGGAAATCATAAAGCTAGGTCCCATTTTCCAGGAGGGTCCTGAAAACTCCTAATTGAATCCTATCTCAAACATGAAAACTTTGAAACCAACGTATATTCCTTGGGGTACATTTATGCTAGATTTTGCTACTTATGATTGTTTCGATTTTTAAACTAGGTCCCATTTTCCAGGAGGGTCCTGAAAATCAAAAATCAAGTCTTATCTTAAGAGTGACAATTTTACGGCTGAATTATACTACCCTACCACAGAACTTACGCTAGATCTTGTTATCTAATGGAAATCTTAAAGCTAGGTCCCATTATTCAGGAGGATCCTGACAACTCCTAATTGAATCCTATCTTAAGACTGAAAACCTTGAAACCAACTTATATTCCTTTGGGAGTACATTTATGCTAGGTTTTGCTACTCATGATTGTTATTTTAAACTTGGTCCCATTTCCCAGGAGGGTCCTGGCAACTCGTAACTGAATTCTATCTCCAGAATGAAAATTTTGAGACCAACTTATATTCTTTTGGGGTACATTTATGCTAGATCTTGCTACTCACGATTGCTTTGAATTTTAAACTAAGTCCCATTTTCCAGGAGGGTCCTAAAAATTTACAGTCAAACCTGTCTGGTGCGTGCTCTTCCCCTACGGAGGGTTTCTCCGAAACAAACGAAATTTTCTGCCCCTGTTTCAATCAAAGAAAAATTTTGTCAATTAAAAATATGGTGGTTGGTTTGTGGCCTTGACTTTGAGGGCGATTGCTCCTTCATTTCCCATGATCGCTTTGATTTCCACTCGAAGACCTTGCTAGTTTATTGACTAACCACTTTCTCTGTCATCCTTATCACAGAGAATACCTCTTCTCCGTTCAGACCCAATACCCCTATCTGTTGCATTGCTCATGACCTGACATTTACCAATCCCTTGTGTTCCATAGGATTCCCAAAGCACGACAATTGCCACCCACTCATTGCGCATGTTGTTCTCTCTTGACTTAAACCATTGGCTCTGGCCTTGAGGTCTATTGTTCCTTCACTTGCCATGATAACTGATTCCCACTCGAAGACCTTGCTTGTTTATTGACTAACCACTTTCTTTGTTACCCTTAACACAGAAAATACCTCTTCTCCGTTCAGACCCAATACCCTCTATCTGTTGCATTGCTCATGAACTGACATTTACCAACCCTTGTATCTCACATGAACCCCAAAGCACGTCAATTGCCACCCCCTCAGTGTGTATGCTGTTCTTTCTTGACTCAAACCACTGTCCTTGGCCTTGAGGTCTATTTCTCCATCACATGCCATGATAACTTTGATTTCTGCTTGGAAGATCTTGCTTGTCATTGGTTTACCACCCGTTTTGTCAACCTTATCACAGAAAATACCTTTGATCCGTTCCCCCTAGCCCTCCTTCTGTTACATTTTCCATGAATTGATATATACCAAGCCTTTGTATTTCACACGAATCCCAAAGCATGTTGATTGTTACCAGCTCAGTGCGCTTGTTGTTCTTTCCGGACTTATGACGCTTTGATGTGCTAACCAGATCCCGTTTTGCGCAATTGGAAAGCTGGTGGCAAATTTTGAAGTCATTTCTCACTTGTTTTGACCAAACAGACTCAGGAAGAGGAAGTAAACAAGACAAAAGGAACAGAGTAGAGGACAATGGAAAGAGATGATTCCTAACAAGAGAACTACAAAGTAGAAACCTATCGGTTGCGGATACCAACTCTGATGACCATGACATGCACCTTTGGCCTATTCTGTCAAGCAATTCTAATGTTCAACTCTTGTTGTATCCTTAAACCGTGAAACTGGGCTTCAATGCTCAGATTATCAAATTTAATTCAAACTCCTTATTCGACTTGTAGTGCCCGAAGGGTTTTCACCATCAAGCCTCTCTCATTTGGTTCTTTCTCTCAACTTACAGTCGCCTCAAGGTGCCCGTGAAGGTTTTCACCAATAAGACTTTCTCATTTCTAATTTCTCTCAGCTTTCATCGCCTTACGGTGCCCGTGAGGGTTTTCACCAATAAGACTCTCTCATTTTTCATTTTCTTTGTTCAGAACGGCGTGTTGCCCCTGATATGAATCACCTCTACTTGCTCGACTTGGCATTTCTCGAAGACTGATCGGAAGGTCTTTCTTTGGACCGTAATGTGGGCTTTTGGATGGGGTTAGAAAGAAAGGGTATCAAACGGCTCAAAACAATTCAAATGGATTCAAGATTACAACTTTCGGAATCACATTTCTTACAACAACCACAACTTCTGCCCCAGTTTCTTTGCTTGGGGACTTTTGGATTTTTACTTTGATGGGACCGAACCGTGAGGCTGCCTATGTATTTTTAAAAGGAATCAGGTCGAACGTAGTTCATGACATAGGATTTACTTTGTTGCTGTGATTTTTCTTTTCTTTTTCTTCCTCTTTCTATTCTTTTCTTTTCTTTCTTCCTTTTCTCTTTGTTGTTTTGTTGTTTTTTTTTCTTTTTCTTTTTCTTCTTTTTTTTTTCTTTTTTTTTCCTTTTTTCTTCTCTCTATTTTCATTCTTTTTTTCTTTTCTCTTTTTCCTTTACTTATCTTTCATGCTTGTGTTTCTGATTTTTGCTACTGATTACGAAAGAGAGGTATGAAAGAAAATAAATAAGGCTCAAAGGGGTAACGAAGGATAATGTGATTAGATAGCAGAACAAAATGCCTTCGTCATTCCAATCTTCAAAACATGCCTAGTACAAACAACACAATTAAACAAACCACAGAAAACATTCATAACTTTTTGATTGTACCAGACTTGATAACCAAATCCACACATTCGCCTTCTACATCTGTTGAATACAAAGCACCATTGGACAACACTCTCACTCTCCTTACCACGAACGACCCCTGTCAATTTGGGCAAACTTGCCTTTAGCTTCAACCCGATGCTTCATGATGCATTTCAATAGTATTTCTTTATGCTCTATCTGTCCAAATCTGTTCTTATTTCCCTCAAGTTCCCCTGTCATCTTCAAAATTGTTTCAATGCTTCATGACTAAACTAACTTTTGAGCCCAGGCTGAGAATTACGCATGCATGTCATGTCACTAGAGCCAACAGGAAAAGAACTGTAGAAAGAAAAGAGAACTAAATAAAAGAAAATGACTAGAAATAACAAAAAACAGGAAATTGCATTAGACAGACGGTGAAACGGTTCGAACAACAAGACTAGCAAACTAAACTGGGGTTACAACCTGGAACAAAACTAGGTAACACTAAATGAGTTGCTACGACTAAAGGAACTAGGCAAAATAAAAGGATAGAAGGGTTGGAGTCACAAGACCATATCCGGATTATAACCTTTGAATTAACCCGCACAACAAAAATGACAACAAAAAAGACCACCAAAACTCCTCCATGGCTAACCAAGAAAAGAGCGTCTTTCCAATCACCAAACTCAACATCTTAGCCACTGACTCCTGCATCAACGATACTAGGACCTTCACAAGTCTCTATCACATTGTTCTTAACAAATTGCTTTTGAGTTCCCTTTGCCTGCTCGTTCTTAGGATCAACCTCTCATAGCGCTGAAAGCTTTGCAGTACGTGGACCTCCAAGGACCTCAGAAGAATTCTCATATTCCTTTTCAGAACAAATCATACCCACCATATGTGTCTCATTATGAACAGGCGATGGACTTTGGCTAGTGTCTACTGCATCTGGATTTTGCACGACAATGTCACCTGCACCAATAAGCTCCTGAATTGCATTTTTCAGGCGCCAACATTTCTCTATGTCATGCCCTGGGGCATCTGAGCAATATGCGCACCTCTGAGAAAAATCAAACTTCTTTGGAAGAGGGTTTGGAATTTTTATCTGAATCGGCTTCAACATGTCCACTTTCCTTAGCCTCTGGAACAAACTCGCATATGACTCTCCCAATGGAGTGAAGGTTTTCTCTTTCCGCAACCTCTCGATAAGATCGGCCGTGGTAACACGACCACATACCGTGACAACATAATTCCTATAAACTCACGTGGCTGTGATAGAATCACCAACCGGAGTCGATACGGAGAACGGCTCATGAAGCTGTTCGGGTTCTATCCCAAAACTTGAAGCAACGAATGGGGTGACATAAGACAAAGAGGACCCCGGATCAATAAGAGCATAACAATCAATGGCCTGAACAGACAAGATACCTATAACTACATCTGGAGAAGCCTCTGCACTCTGGCAACCGCTCAAAGCATAAAACCGGCTGGGTCCACCTCTACCACGAGCTCCACCCCTAACTGCACCATGCCCTGCTAGGGCTGGAGGACGCACAGATGATGTGGCGACTGAAGAACCGGATGACTGAGCAAATCCCCTACCCATGCCCTAACTGGGCGCACGATAGTCCCGCTGGATATGACCTCTCACCCCGCATCTAAAATACACCGGGATATCCAGCTAACAAGTCTCTGTATGGAATCTCCCACACTTGGGGCATGGAGCCCTCCCCTGCTGCTGTGATCTCCCTCCCGAATGGCCGGACTGATGGGACCTCCTACTGTCTGAACCTGGTCTCAAGCGACTGCTCTGCTGATAACTGTGTACAGATGGCGGTGCACTCGCTGAGGACTGAGCATATGACTGGGATGGCCCTGATGGCCCTCTCCCCTAAGCTAATCTCCCTGAGTGACCCACTGATCGGGCCCTGCTGTTACTCTCCCTTTCCGCCCGTATCTTCAACTTTCTCGCCTCTGTGGCCTGGGTGAATCCCACAATCTTCCCACAATTCATATCCGAGTGTAAGGCTGCTGTAGCAGCCTCATTCACCACCAATGGACTAAGACCCTGAACGAATCGCCGAACTCGAGCATCCATGGTCGACACTAACTGGGGAGCATACTTGGACAATCTCACAAACTCCATGTGGTACTCCCAAACACTCATACTGCCCTACTTGAGGACCTCAAACTCAGTGGCACGGGCTGCCACCGTCTCGGCAGGCAAGAAATGGTCCATAAATGCATCTACAAACTCATCCCATCTAGCCGAAGGTCTTCCCTCCCCATGGGAATCCTCCCATATCTCGAACCACGAATACGCTGCTCCCCTCAACCTGTATGAAGCCAACTCAACTCCCTCCGTCTCTGATGCCTTCGTTACTGGAAGGGTCTTGTACATCTTATCAAGGAAATCCTGCGGATCAGCCTCTAGGTCTGTGCCTGAGAACTCTAGAGGGGCTAACCGCAGACACTGGTTGACTCTGGAACTGGCAGAATCTCCCTGTCCGCTGGAGGATGTAAGGGCATCATGAGATCTCTGGGCCTGAGCGGCCACTAACTGGGTCAACATACGGATGGCTCCTCTAAGGTCCCCATCAGGAACCCCGGGGCCGGAAGCTGGAGCTGCACCAGAATCAGGAATATCGGCGGGAGGGATGGTAGCACCTCTGCCGCAACAGGAACTGGAACACTTTGGTCTGGGATAGACGGGCCAGGTTGATTCAAGACCGGGGAGTCACTCTCACCCACAACATCAGGTACATGATTCACAGCCTCACTTGGGGTGGCATTGGCCCCAAGGCCGAGTCTAGCTCTCTTCTTAGGTGCCATTAATGAAAAATTCGGAACAGAGCACGAGTTAGACATAGATACTTCCACTTGTCACTTCATCGCACGATATAGAATAACAAGGAAGAGGGTAATTTCCTAAATGTCCATGCAACCCCCTACTTATAGATGTGGTCGACAACACACCGATAAGAAGGGCTCTACTAGACACGGCTCCGAGACATCCTAGGACTCTTTTAAAATCTTAGGCTCTGATACCAAGTTTGTCACGCCCCAAAACCGAGGGACATGACCGGCGCTCGACCGGGTAGCCCTAGTCAAGCGGACCTGGGTGCCTTTCCTATCCTACGTGTTACCCCTTGTTTTCATTACTCATTAATCAAAAGAAATTGCCAATGTAATTAAAACACCTTTTCATGAAATATACAATAACAACATGGTTACTTAGCGCGATTTACAACGTACATCGCCCAACATACCAAAATACATATTACATAAGTTCGTAACCCACATTTTTACTGTCTACGGAGCCTCTAAAGATACACAGGATAATACAGTACTTGTCGGGAACAAGGCTCCGACTATACCTTACACGAAAACCAAAATAAGACTCTGGAATAAAAGCGGCATGAGCCACGCAGGGCCCCAAGAGGAAAGGGGCTCACCAATACAAAGGTCAAAGTTAGCCATACATACCTGGAGCCGAATTCCCTTTTTAACTTCTACTTTCAACTCACCAAATAGTCTAGCAACGTCAATCTACTGCACAAGTTAACACCTATGACTTAGAATTGAAGTTCACAATTGCTACTCAACTTATTTAGGTTATCAATCCCTCTTGTAGAATCCTTTTCTCCTACCCAATTCCTCTTACTAAATTTTAGGTTTTAAAAAGGCATGCATGTATGTTTTCAACCATTATTTTCAAGAATCAATGCATGTGACTCCTCCCCTTGGTTTAAACCTGAAACTCAATGAAAAAGGGTTAGGGATTTTACCTGCATGAATGGGGATGAAGATAATCACATTGAAATTTCCCGGCCCGGATAGTTTTGAAGAATCAAATTTGATGAAGATGACTTTCTCTCTCAAGAACCCTCTCTTCCTCTCTCTTATTTTGTTCAGAAAAACTCATTAAAATGAGGGGTTGGGGTGTTTTATCAAAAAGGGGGTCGGATTTAAGATTTAGAAAATTAGGAGCCCGAGTCAGGTTTGCGGTCGCACTTTGCGATCGCAGATACGAAATGCGGTCCGCATAATGGACTGCAAAAGTGCTCCAAAAATCCAATTCTTCTGTTTGGGTCTGCGGCGGAAATGCGGTTCGCATACCCAATTTGCGGTCGCATAATGCATCGCATTTTGACCTCAAATTTGACTGACACATTGACTCACTTTGCGATAGAAATGCGGTCCGCATATCAGTTATGCGGTCGTATAATGGACCGCATTTTGACCTTAATTTTAACCAAACTGCTGACTCATTATGCGGCAGAAATGCGGTCCGCATACTTAATTTGCGACCGCATTCTGGACCGCAAAATAGCACTTTTCTGGAAAAACTTGGTTCTTTGATTTTTAAATACTTAGATCAGTACAATGGGTCAGAACCGCGGCGATCTTGCGAGCCGCGAAGAGTTTTACACATTCCCAACACATATTCCGAACCTGACCCTACGAGCTACTAGGTTTTGAGCACAAATTTTTTTCACGGGGCCTTACAGTTTATGTCTGCGAACCAGAAATCCGGGTAAGGAATTCTGTTAACCCGGGAGAAAATGTTAGGCATTCCCGAGATCCGTGGTTCTAGCACGGTCGCTTTGATCATACTTGGACTATTAAAATTATTTAATTACTGATTTTAAAACCTAGGTGCATTTACCCTTTACCGCTTTTAAATTAAGAAAAATATCTTGAAACGGGTCACGCGTACGTGTACCCATATGTTTGGTGCGTCAAAATCATGTCACGCGAATGTGTCCACAATTAATAACGTTTTATTATTATTAAGAAAATTTGGCCGAAGTTGCGCGAATGCATACTCCGGTTTGGTTTTTAGAAATCGTAATCATGTCACGCGAACGTGTCCACAACCACGATAATATATTAAACGTGCCTAAAGCAAACTACGAACATTTTTCATTTTATATCTATGTCATAAGAAATTAATACGAGGGCCATATGCGATTTAATTATGGATGGAACACCTCATTCTGATTTTAAAGGGAATTTTAAACTCTATTTGACTAAATGAATTAAGAAAATCCGTAAAAAATTTCAAAGCCTGCGGTTTGAACTATTCACATGGTCCGTTGCTATGGTTACTAGGAGGATTGGCAAAAGAAGATTTGGCATTATCTGAAACTATAGCAAGTCGAGCTCAAAGGCCTACTGTGTGGTAAACATATGCAAATTGGTCTATTTTCCTAACCAAGAAGATGTGCCATTCTGATTTTCCACTCCACAAAATTCTCACTACAGCCATGCAAAGATAAAGCAGAGGCAGAAACAAATTTAGGCCTGCCTCTATACTAACCACATTAGTTAATGCATAGTATTCCATTTTTAAAGCACAAGCTAAAGAGAGTAAGGAATAACCAACAAAGGGCATGTATTCACCACAACAAACTCCATCCCAGATTACTAACTTCTAATGCAAAGAACACTCGACGAAATATCTCTTAAACACTGAACTTTTGGTTCTGAAAAAGAAAGAAAATAATCTACGAAAAATCCATGTTATTAACTTAAAAAAATAGATACTAGTTGACTCTATTCAAATACTTTCATTAAATGTATACAACTAAACCAACATTTCATTATCCATAATTCCATCTAACAAAATTAACTACCATTCACCAAGAGTTTCAGACTCAAGATTTTATATGCATGAAAGAACCAAACGACAAGGTAGCATATAATGTTCAGAATCCCAATCACTAATCACATATTCACAGTTAGAATGACAATAAGTGAAACTCTCTAAAAGTTTCATATGGGGCATCAATCATCAAACAAAGTAAACTAAGCTATGAATACAATTAATTGTGAATACTACTCGAAAAACTCTAGATTTCCATTTCGATTCCAAATCAAGCTTTACATTAGGTGAAATGTAGAAGTGTGTACCTGAATAACAGCAAAATAGACCAAAAATTAGTCTGAAATTAAGAGGAAGCAGCAGTAATAGACCAACAGCAACAGAAATCAGCCACAACTTCTAATGCAAACCATTTTCAAACCCCAGATGAATCAGAAATTGCTTCAGAAATTGAAAAACTTCAAGAATTGCAGAAGATTTTAATGGAACAGTAATTTTCAGTATTTCTAGCCGTTTCTTATTTCTGTATTTTCTATATCTTCAGGTCTCTCCAGGTCTCTCCCCCCGTCCCCCTTGAATGGCAAGGAAGAGATGCCTTTATAGGCAAGAAAATAGGGCAGCCCTAAGAATCAGATCTTTGCACTTAAACCCTTTTCTAATTTTCATTACAGCTTAGGAGTCCCTATTTAAAAACCAGAATTTCACTTTAATCCCCACCCCCAGCTTCCAAGAAGCTTCTCAATCTGTTACACTAAGATTCCCTATAGTAAAATTCCTAAAACACCCTCCAATTCCCTTGTTTTTACCCTTGGACCAAGCAAGCATATGGGTCGAGTTCACCCCAAATCAGAATTCCCCCATAAGCCTGTAATCCCCACTGATGCCCCTTTTGGGGCCTTTGAATTGTTAGAAGCCCAATTAAAATCAAACAAAGAATCCTACTTTAAGAACTAACCCAAGGTTCCCTTAAAATGCAATCAAATAGTGACGAGGGTGCATGAATAACTATCTTAATCTAATAGCAATAAGTTAACTAAATTAAGCCTATTTAAATTAACTAGGTGAAAATCATGAAACAGAAACATACATGTTTGACAAACTAAAAAAAACACAGAAAAGGATTTCATGAAGAAGAAGGGAGAAAGAAGAAAAGGGAAACAAAAATGGTGAACAGAAGGACAAATTCGAATTCAAAAGTGAATCGACTCTTTAATCAGATTATTATAAAACTAGGTTAACGAACGGGAAAGAGGAGGTTAACGGGATAATAACAGAAAGAAAACTCAAAAGGAAAGGGG
>NW_017681602.1:0-11064 GCF_001879085.1 Nicotiana attenuata
CACCTTGTTCCTCATTTCTTGACTTCTCAATCGGCTCGGATGACTCTATTTCCATATCATCATCCAAGCACAATGTAGAAAAATGTTTGGAGTGAGGACCAATGCACTCACACACATGAACTTCAGGACTTTTAACTTCCTCAACATCAATGATACCAGAGTGAACAAAATTTATATCCTCAATGTCCTTGGCTGACTCTAGTCTCACTTCTTCAACATCGACATCCTCAAATTGTAGTTGGCTAGGTTGTTGATGTTCTACTCTGACCTCCTCAATTAGCACCTCAAATTCACGCTCTTCTTGGCTCATATCCCCAAAATTGGCTTGCTGAGCATTAAAAGCTTCAACCACTTGACTCACTTGAGCCTCCAAGTTGCGAATAGTTGCCTCTTGCTTTTCTATCTGCAATTCTTTTTCATTATTTTGTTCCAGAAGGCGCTTTAACATATCTTTGATCTCCTTCAGGTCTGCATCCCCAGGTTCTTTGTTCCTGTTAACGTCACAAGAAAAGGTAGAACCATCATAGTAAGGTGTTGGGGGAAGATAAGAAATATAATCACAACCATAAAAGTGACTATTTTCACCATCACACACATTCCACAAATAAGATTGAGTTGGTGTACATAACTCGCTCTCGGGAATATTTTGATAATTTTGATACGGGTGGTTTCCTTCACAATATGTATGAGGATCAATAGTAGAATTATCTACACCTAAATTCTCATAATTTCAAGATGTCATTTTCTCAAATCAACAGTTATAATAACAAAATAAATAAATAAATAAAAGTTCAAACTTGAAACCTAGCAATATGTACGCCTACAGCTACACCGTTAGTTTCCGGCAACGGCGCCAAAATTTGATCACGCCCAACTATGTCTTATAAAAGACTAAGCGCTCGTTGCAAATATAATCCACTTTACAAGTCCGGAGTCGAATCCCATAGAGAACTAAGGCTTAGCTACAGCTGTTCGCAATCACCAAGAAGAAAAGCTTGAACAATTCATAACTTATAGATATTAAGATTCTTGTGTTTAACTAACGATACTAAGGGTTAGAGAGAAGATAAAGGAGGTCTAGAGTTATGATTTCCCCTATTGTCGAAATCCTTTCCGCTACGTTTTTTATAAATTCGCCTAAGTATTCTCTACCGATCATGAGCGCTCTGAGTGTTGTAATTCTCTCCCGAGTAACCACCACAATTTACTAGACATATTCTCCCGAATTACGCTAGCTGGCATTAAGTACGGCTCACTCGGATCGCACCAAGGTTTCGTTATCCCTAATCCCACCTTTAAACCCTCTGTATTGATCCCTCATATACGTTAGGAGTGATGTTTTTCAACAACTATCTAAATATGCACTCTCTCCCGAGTAATACACACTAAATAGGCACAGTCGATTGAGAGCTCTTCAACTAACCACAATAATAACGTAGTTGAACAAATAGAGAAAATACTACAACAAATCTATATTAACGTAACAGGAAAATCATCCCAAGAGGTTCCATCAAAATCCTAGATAACAAATTAGCTATTCCTAATAGTATGCATAACTACAATAATAGAATTCATAACCAATAATGGAAATTGGAAGAAGGAAGTGAAAAACTCGTAGAAGAATCCTCCGCCTTGCTCCTAGTGTGTTCTTTCCTCCTTAGGTCGAATCTCTCGTCTCCTTAGGCTCCTTAGGCCTAAAGTGTGTCAAAAGTCCTCAAAATACCGTTTTTCCATGTATATATACCAAGTGGGGTCGGGCCCAAATAATTGTACCTTCTCCTACGCGAAAAATGACACTTTTCCCGGACAGACGTGCGCGGCCGTGGATCAACCGCGGATTGACCCTGCACTTTGACCAGTGTTCTACCTGACATGCGCGGCCAGTGCGCGGCCGCGCAGTTGTCACCTTGTTTTGTTTGGAATTCGGAAAAACGTAAAACATGAAAGTTGTAGCCCTTTGAATTAGATTTCCAACCATACATTTTGGAGCCCAAATGGGATTCTCAGCGAAAAGTTATATGCATTTTACTAGACAAAGCACAATATGCCTACTCGATTCTTCGTTTGTTCTTAACTATCATCCGTGATCCCCGAACACGATCCCGGCTTAATTCCTTGGGCTTTTACTCAGACTTCAAAGCTCCAGATAATTTGAATTCATTCCATAACATCTACATAGCTCGGAATCACTCCTACAAGGCATAAAACACACATTTAGTACAAAACGCTCGCGATTAAAGCTCAAACTCCAGTGAATTGGAATGTAATAATCGACTAAAATATGTAATTATAGCCTATCATCATTATCCAAACACTCATCTGGAGTAATTTATTCCAATTTAATGGTGTCCAACTTATTCAGGGTCCTCTAGAATTACAACTTGAACTAACTATACCTTTTGATACGTAACCACACTCTTGACTCATTGTTTTTAATTCAAATTATGTATATTTATATTAAATGGCATCTAATATCAGAGTAATGTTATTTGACCTTTACTGATTTAAAATCTGCTAGGGATCAATACAAAGTCTTGAGACAGTCAAAAGCCGCAGTCACTCTCCTCCTCGGACTCTGCTCAGTTGCCTTTGTTCACAAGCGCGATACCAGCACTTTTTTTTATCTTGTTACAAATATTAAAATATTTCATTTGTAGATAATGTCACATATATTTGGAACCATTTTGTGTTCCAAATGAAATGTAATGTTATAAGTATATAATATGTTGAAAGAAGGGTAGTTTACAATGTGATTTTGCCAAGACGAATGATAATACTCTTCAAAAAAAAATTTACTTTTGCCTCAAGGCAGAAGGGTTTGATAGCGGTCTGAGCTAACTCTGAGCACCAAAGAAGTACAAGCAATACAAGAAAGATGCAAAAAGAGCACATATCGATCTCCCATGTAGTGGAATACTACAATTTACTCTAAAAAAAAAAAAGGCACCCCGGTGCACTAAGCTTCCGCTATGCGCGGGGTCCGGGGAAGGGCCGGACCACAAGGGTCTATCGTACGCAGTCTTACCCTGCATTTCTGCAAGATGCTGTTTCCACGGCTCGAACCCGTGACCTCCTGGTCATATGGCATCAACTTTACTAGTTACGCCAAGGTTAAAGAGTGATAAAGGCAGAAGAAGAACATATATCGTATTGATTATATGGTTGGCTTTATATAGCCAAGTGTAGTACATAAAAGCTGTGAATAATGTAACAACTTAGAGAGAATCTAGGATACAGAGAAACCTATGTGAATAGCAATCCTAAACAAAAGGAATCTGATAAGCACCAAAAGAGATATTAAAAAAACAGAATAACAAAAAGTCCTATACAGAAGGAGATAACTTGCTACTGCCGTTATTACGCCCCCGCAAGTTGGCATCGAGGTCTACAACGCCCAACTTGGAAAAATGTTTATTGAAAACTGCTTGTGGAAGAGGCTTTGTAAGAAGATCCGCAACTTGATCCGCAGCATGTAAATGGGTAACTTCAAGCTGTTTGTGCTCAACCTGCTCACGGACAAAGTGGAAGTCGATAGCCACATGCTTCATGCGGCTATGGAAAACAGGATTGGCACAAATATAAGTGGTGTTGTGTCACAGAGAACTCTCGGAACAACAGTTAAAGGAAACTGAAGCTCTTGAAGAAGATGGGTGAGCCACTTAGTCTCGGTAACAGCAGCTGCAACTGCCCGATATTCAGCCTCTGTAGAAGAACGAGAAACTGAACGTTGCTTCTTCGAAGATCATGAAATAGGAGAACGACCAAGATAGATAACATAACCAGTGGTGGAGGTGCGATCATGAGGATCTCCCGCCCAGTTTGAATCAGAGTAAGCAAGCAGTCTACGGTCACTCTCCTTGGCAATGTGTACAGCATAGGAAGTAGTGGAACGGAGATAGCGGAGAAGCCGCTTAAGAGCAACCCGATGTGACATAAGCGGTTGATGCATAGCCTGTGACAACTTGCTGACAGCATAAGCTATATCGGGACGAGTGAAAGAAAGGTAATGAAGCTTACCAATAATGCATCGGTATAACGAACCGTCAACTAGATGATCATCAGGTGAGGGGTCAAAAACAACAGTAGATGTCATGGGTGTAAAAACACCTTTGCAATTATCCATCGCAACCTCATGCAGTAGGTCCATAGTGTACTTTTGTTGATAGAGAAAGAGACCAGTAGAGGAACGAATTACCTCAACACCAAGAAAGTAATGAAGAGGTCCTAAATCCTTCAGTGAAAAACGTTTTGAATAGCCTCAATGATATAATGAACACCTCGTTGGCGATTACCAGTCACTAAAATATCATCAACATAGACCAAAATGTACACAGTGAACCCATACTTATGCAAAATGAAGAGCGAGGAATCAGATCGGGATTTAAAAAAACCCAAAGTAAACAGATAGTTTTTGAGTTCAGTATACCAAGAACGAGGAGCCTGCTTGAGGCCATAAATTGCCTTTTGAAGACGACATACATGGGTAGGATTCTCAGAACTTTCAAATCCCGGTGGCTGCCGCATATAGACTTCTTCATCAAGACTACCTTGCAAGAAGGCATTGTTAACATCCAGCTGATGAACAGGCCAATCAAGTTGAATGGCTATAGTTAGGACAAGACGGACAGTAGCACGCTTGACTACTGGACTAAAGGTGGAACGGTAATCTAGTCCAGGACGCTGAGTAAATCCCTTGGCAACCAAACGAGCCTTATACCTGTCAACAGAACCGTCAGGTTTATACTTAATACGGAATAACCACTTACAATCCACTACGTTTTTGGAAGAGTCACATGGAACCAAATCCCAAGTCTGGTTGCGAACAAGAGCATCAAATTCGGCTTGCATTGCTGAATTCCAGTGGGGAATTAGCTTGGCTTGCTTATGGGTTGTGGGAATTTTTTGAGATGATGTAGTGGTTGTGAGAAATTGACGAGGTTTAAGGCTATTAGTTTGTGATCGAGTGATCATTGGGTGCACTTTGGTGGCTGGCTGGTTTGATTGGGTTTGGGTTGGTGGATCCGACTGAATAGGCTGAGAGGATTCTAGTCGAGGTGGGAAAGAAGCCATTTGCGGCTGATGTAGTGACGAAGCAGATGTAGAGTGGGACGGACCTGGATTTTGGCTAGGAGTGGATGGTCTTTCTCGTCTTTGATATGTGATAAGTGACTGTGAGGGCAAAACTTGAGGTGCCAAGATTGAAGGAGGAGAAGTAGTTCTCTGCTGTTGTGGAGCTTGTGTGGAAGGTGGAGAAGTAGGAGTCGAGGTATGAGGAGAAGGAATATTACCTGATTAATGAGAGACACCATCAGAAGCAGATGTGATAGCCTGTGGGCATTGAGTGACCGTGGGCAATATAGTCACCGGTGGTGGAAGCTGATAAGAGGAATTTAAAGTTGAATTATTATCCTATTTGGCTGGTTGTTCAATAGAAATAATATCCCAAGCTACATTATCCTTACTTCTAAAATCTGAAAAAATATTTTGAAAAGGAAAATTGTCTTCTAGAAAAACTACATCCCTGGATACATATATTTTTGAATCAACTGGATCAAAACACTGATGGCTATAAAATTTATTAGAAAATCCTAAATAAACACATGGTGTAGATCGAGGTTCTAGTTTATTACTGGAATATGGTTTAAGCCATGGGTAGCATAAGCATCCAAAAACTTTGATGAAATTATAATTAGGCACTGTTTGAAATAGGATTTCAAAAGGTGATTTATTTTGTAAATTTGGTGTAGTCATCCAATTGATCAAATAAACTGCTTGATGACATGCATAACTCCAAAAAGTTGAAGGTAAGGATGCTTGGTGTAACAAGGTGCGGGCTGTCTCAATGACATGCCGATGTCGGCGTTCAACTAAGGCTACCCGTTGGGGTGTGTATGGGGGCGACACTAAGTGTTCGATTCCATGTGTTTTTAAATAGGAATCTAATTTTTGAAATTCACCACCACCATCAGTGTACAAGGATAATATTTTTGTGTGAAAATGTCTTTCAAGCAGGGGATGCAAGGTTTGAAAGATTTTTAAAACTTCTGTTTTAGCTTTGAGCGTGAACAACCACATATATTTTGAAAATTGATCAACAAATAAAACGTAGTATCATTTTTTGTCAATTGATAATACCGAAGACGGTCCCCACAAATCACTATAAATTAAATGTAATTTCTTATCACTGTGCAAAGAAGTTTTTGAGAAAGGCATCTTGTGGCTTTTATTGGAATAACATGAATTACAGATAGCACTAGTTTTTGAATCAGAAACTGGAATGGAAAAATCAAGCAAAAATTTATTTAGAGCACGATGATTAGGGTGGCCTAGTCGTCGATGCCACATGTGATATGGGACAGCAACATTGCATTTGGGAGGACCTTCAACATCGCCCGGTGGCCACTCATACAGCCCATTTCTAGTCCATCCGCGAACCAATGGCGCCCCCGTAGTCAGATCCTTCACAAAATAAAAACGAGAAAAGAATTCAATAGAGGTGTTATTTAATGGCTGGAGAGCAGAGAACATTTTGGAGATGGAATTTGTGATTTGATGCATTAATGTTCACATTACCAGTATGGGAGATTGGAATGGTATTACCATTGCCCATGACTATATCTTCCGAACCATGGTAGTCTTGCATAGTGGCTAGACTTTGAGTGTCCGAGGCAATATGATGTGTTGCACCACTATCAACGATCCACGGAGCTTGCTGATTTTGGAAGCGTGCAGCATAATTAGCGCGAGCTTGAAAATGATTGTGAGACCGTGTCCGACATACACGAGCAGTATGTCCTCTACCATCACAAAGCTGGCAGTAAATGCTGTTGTTGGGAGGCTGCTGTTGCTGATTGTTGCGCCTGGGCTGCTGATTATTGCGCCATGCTTGATTGCGACTTTGTTGATTGAGATTGTTGTTGTTGGGCGCATTTGATCTCCGATTGTTGTTGGATCCCTGGCGTGTAGGAGTTGACGCAGTCCCCTGAGCAATATTAGCAGTTGTTGGAGCAGAAGGAGTCCTTTTGGCTTCCTCATGATGAAGAAAAAGCTCATGATCAAGGAGCTTTTCATATAGTTCTTCGTATGAGATTGTTGAATCTCGAGCTCGGATGGCAGCGGAAAGGTCTCGGAATTCAGATCCAAGTCCAGTAAGAATCTTGACAACCAATTCTTCATTGGAAACGGGGGATCCAGCAGTGGCAAGTTCATCACATAGTGAGCGAACTTGATGAAGATAATCTGCAATAGGGCGAGAGTCCTTGGAAAGGCGAGCTAGACGGTCTCTAAGACTAAAGATACGAGTTTGGGACTTGTTTGCATAAGCAATGTGCAGCGCATCACAAGACATTTTGGCATTGGCAGCAGAAGCAATTGTACTAGCAATTGTTGAGTCTACAGATGCCAAGATAGCATTTTATATGAGCTGATCTTGCTGAAACCAAGCAAGAAAATCAGGATTGGGTACTTCTTGGTTATTTGCAGAGATAGTCTGAGAGGGTTTGGTTTCGATCCATCAAGGTGACTAAAGAGATTGTGCCCACACCTGAGTCTTCCATAGTGAAAAGTTATGGCTACCAGTAAGTTTGATGGGAAGTTGAGCAACGGGATTGAACTGGACAACAGTCTTTGAACCGGAGGTATTATCGGCATTGACAACAGTTGGAGAACTTGGAGCCATTTGTGTGTGCAGTGCGTGGGTTAAAAAAAAATTTAGGATCAAGCTCGTTGGAGCAGTAGGGCTCCTGATACCATAAAGAGTGATAAAGGCAGAAGAAGAACATATATCGTATTGATTATATGGTTGGCTTTATATAGCCAAATGTAGTACATAAAATCTGTGAATAATGTAACAACTTAGAGAGAATCTAGGATACAGAGAAACCTATATGAATAACAATCCTAAACAAAAGGAATCTGATAAGCACCAAAAGAGATATTAAAAAAAAACAGAATAACAAAAAGTCCTATACAGAAGGAGATAACTTGCTACTACCGTTATTAAAGGTAACTTCAGCAATACTACAATTTACTCTGAGAAAGGATTAAGCACACTACCGACAAACAGTATCACGCCTGTTTCATCTCTCTAATCAGGAAGAGAAATGGATGATACTTTCGTTTCTCTCATCCCTCCCCTCATTCCAATCATAGAGCGGTTACAGCTGCAGCTTCTGTCCCCTCTTCATTTACCTCAATAAGGGACTAGTGAAAAATTTCAGAAACATAAAGGCCAGGTGGGGAGTCCACCATCTCGGTGAGGTCATCACGATCAAAAGGAAAATCGAGGCCAAGCCCTTTTAGAACTTTTTTTTGCTGCAAATCCAAAAGAAAATTTGAATTTGCGGATACGAAATTCACCAACTCCAACCTTCTGATACGGAAGGTGACGGTCCAAGAATTGCGAATCAGAACAGATCTTTTCTACCAGAGCTTTCAGTCCATCATTGGCATCAGGTAGAAATATGTACATAGAGAAATCTCGCTTATCCTCACCCTGTTTATAAGGAAGCCTCAACACCTTGAAATTCTTGTACGTATTGCTTCTTATTGCTATTCATGAAGGGAACTTGAACAGAGGTACCATTGAGAAGGTGGAACTTATTGTTCTTTGTCATTGATGCATTGAACTTCTCATTGGTTCCGTTACCGGGAATCTGATAATCAAGCATATCTCAATCTAATTTTCTTGATTGTATCAATCATGTCGAACAACAATGACAACACTCAAGGAAACCCAGAAATTCAGACAATCCAACAATTTCAGGGAGATTCCCCACAAGGCTCTCCACAAGGTTCTCCACGAGGCTCCCCACGACGATCTCGTGAAGGCACTCCTGATGGATCTTATACAGATGGACAGGCTCAATTCGAAAACGTTGAAACCATGAATGAGGCTCTGCAAAAACTTATTGCCTCTCAAGTCAATAACGCTCTCCAAGCTTTTGTTCGCCAATTGCCTGCTGTCCCACCCACATCTGCTCCAAACAACAACACTTTGGAGAATCCACATTCAGGATTGATTAATTCTGGCAGCGGTGGAACCCCTAGTGAAACACAAGATAGAGACCCAGGTAATCCAGTTAATTCTGATTTACAAAGTCTAGTACTAACCTTGCAGAAACAGCTTAAGGAGCAAAATGAACGCATAGAGCAAATACCTGGAGTACCGCCCGTGATCAAGGGTGTGGATATAGATAAATATTTCCAACAACCATGAAAGCCAAGTGCTTCTCCCCTTCCAATTCCAAAGACGTTTAAGATGTCTGATATTCCAAAGTATGATGGTACATCAGACCCACGAGATCACGTTACTGCATTCACAACAGGTGTCAAGGGCAATGATTTGACTAAGCGAGAAATTGAGTCGGTCTTGGTCAAAAAAATCGGTGAAACACTCACTAAAGGAGCCCTAACATGGTATTCTCTTTTAACTGAAAATTCTATAAATTCGTTTGCTGAGCTTGCAGATTTATTTATCAAAGCACACTCGGGAGCTCAAAAAGTTGAAAAACGAATGGAAGATATCTTCAAAATCAAGCAAGGAGACTCAGAGTTGCTTAGAGAGTTCGTAGATAGATTTCAACGGGAAAGAATGACGCTGCCACGAGTACCTGACAATTGGTCAGCCACAGCCTTTGCTAGTAATTTGAATGAGAAGAGTTCAGAAGCCACGAGGCGACTCAAAGAAAGCCTTCGAGAATTCCCAGCAACAACGTGGAATGATGTCTACAAAAGATACAGCACAAAGATGAGGATTGAAGAAGACATTATTTTAAGACATAAAACAGAAGAAAAGGTAAGCTCAAGGCGTGTGGAAAATGAAAAGAGATCCGGTAAAAACAGGTACGAGCCATACATAGGACCTGCGGGAAAGGACTCACGGTCAAGACAAGATAATCAAAGGTACGATCACAGACCTAGGAACAGGGAATCAGGCTCCTCATCAAGGTTTGGGAATGATCGAAACACACGCGGGTCACGAGACGATGATGGAAGTTTGAAGGCAAGATTTGGTGGATATAATTTCAATGTCACTACCTCCGAACTCGTAGCTGTTTTGAGGAGCATGGGAGATAAGGTACGGTGGCCGAAAGAGATGCGGTCAAATCCAAATAAGCGCAATCCAGATCATTGGTGCGAATTTCACAATGATCACGGGCATAAGACTTCAGAATGTAGATTCTTGCAAAGTGAAGTGGACCATCTATTGAAACAAGGGTATCTCACTGAGTTATTTAGTGAGAAAGGTAAGCAAGCCTACATGAAAAATAGGCAAGAACCACCAAAGCCCCCATCACCCAAGAGAACCGTGAATGTTATAAGTGGGCGAGAAGATATTTATGGAATAACATATACGGCTTCAAATAAAGTTTCCAAAGTAACAATCACGCACGGGAAGCGAGTGCGACAGACCTTAGAAGATGAAAGTATCACTTTTGATGATGCAGATACAGAAGGAGTGATCACCCCCCACAACGATGCACTGGTAATATCTTTACCTGTACATGACACTAATGTAAAACGAGTTTTGATTGATCCAGGAAGTTCCGTAAATATTATACTACTAAGGGTATTACGTGAAATGCAAGCTGAAGACAAAATGATACCGAAGGCGCATACCTTGTCCGGGTTCGACAATTCAAGCGTAGTAACAAAAGGAGAGGTAGTTCTAACAACTTTTGCTGCAGGTGTTGTTAAAGAAACTAAATTTCAGATAGTAGATATGGAAATGGCTTATAATATGATCATGGGGAGACCTTGGATCCATGATATGGATGTTGTCCCATCAACTCTACATCAAGTTATTAAATTCCCATCTTCATGGGGAATATGCCAAATCATAGGTGATCAACAAGCATCTAGGAGCATCAATTCCGTTGCAGATTCAATTGTTAATGGTGGAGAAAAATAGCAATTACAGAATTTAGGTGAGGGTAACATGGAAACAACCTCACAAGAAGCAAACGGATCTGGATTCAAGACCTGATACCATTCAAGAACCGGAGGAGAATGATAACATCAAAACAACGATAGAAGAGCTAGAGGCTGTGGTGTTATTTATAC
>NW_017681603.1:0-749 GCF_001879085.1 Nicotiana attenuata
GATAGCGATGGTGTTTTGAGATTGCAGGGGCGAGTTTGTGTGCCCAATGTCGATGGGATTCGAGAGTTGATCTTAGCGGAGGCCTATAGTTCTCGGTACTCTATTCACCCGGGCGCCGCGAAGATGTATCAGGACTTGCGGCAGCATTATTGGTAGCGTAGGATGAAGAAGGATATTGTTGCATATGTGGCTCGATGTTTGAACTGTCAGCAGGTTAAGTACGAGCATCAGAGGCCTGGTGGACTGTTTCAGAGGATTGAGCTTCCCGAGTGGAAGTGGGAAAGGATTACCATGGATTTCATTACCGGACTTCCGTTGACTCGGAAGAAGTTCGATGCGATATGGGTTATTGTTGATAGGCTGACCAAGTCAGCACATTTCATTCCTGTGGCAGTCCCCTATTCATCCGAGAGGTTAGCTGAGATTTATATCTGGGAGATTGTTCGCCTTCATGGTGTGCCGGTATCTATCATTTCGGACCGGAGTACGCAGTTTACCTCGCGTTTCTGGGGTGCAGTTCAGAGAGAGTTGGGCACACGGGTTGAGTTGAGCACAGCGTTTCATCCTCTGACGGACGGCCAGTCCGAGCGGACTATTCAGATTTTAGAGGATATGCTCCGAGCTTGTGTTATCGACCTTGGAGGTTCATGGGACCAGTTTTTGCCTTTAGCAGAGTTCGCCTACAACAACAGCTACCAGTCCAGCATCTAGATGGCTCCATATGAGGCGTTGTAATGGTAGCGATGTCG
>NW_017681603.1:5162-6110 GCF_001879085.1 Nicotiana attenuata
TCCTATAGAGGCGCCATCACGACTCCCGACGGTGGAAAATCCGGGTCGTGACAATATTGATCCTGGTAAGACATTGATTGAGGGAATATTGATCCCAACTAAATATATATCTTAGTAGATTTTGCCTTGAAGAGACATTTAATCTGATTGGATTTGAATCCAAATTGGAGTATATGAATATACTTCCAAATAGAGAGGGACACATGTCCGAAATAATATTTGAGATTTACGGGATAATCTATCCGAGTCATAATACAATTAGCCATTAAGAAAGGCTTATATATTTAGCTTGAATGGTCGTTGTTGGACCAAATATAAGTTGCGTGTTTGTTCAAAGTGAACTTTATTCTGGTGGCATATTTGCATACCTTTATCTTGACTTAGATGTAAAACTCTCATTTTTTATCGTGGGATTCTTGACTCTGACATGGAGTTCTCGATCCTTTTTGTGTACGTGTAGTATACGTACTTTTGAAGGACTCATTCAACACTGTTTGAAGTGTTTATGCTTGATATGAGCAATACAACTAATTGAGTTGAGCTGGTAAATTATATCGGAATACTCTTAGGAATTCTATCTCCCAAGGCAATCAATTGTTTGTATCACTTTTTATAATGTCAGGTCAAATTGACTAATCTTCAAGTATAAGTAATCTTTCTAGCGTTTGAGTTTTGAGGTATGAGAACTCAAACACTGGAATCATAATTTGACAATCCGCAGTTTAATAGTCCCCAGTAGGATAGTTAGTTTCGATATTGATGGACTTTCAAATGGTCCAGTTCCAACATAGGGACGGTACTGAAGCTCTTTTTATCAAATATTTTGTACTCTGGTCGGGAACTACGGAGGTTCCAAAATGTTGTCGAGGATCATGCCATATCTTGATTTGAGCTATTCATACTGACTTTGATGAGTTTTGATTTAAAGCCTTATTACCGGAGTAATTT
>NW_017681603.1:10743-11064 GCF_001879085.1 Nicotiana attenuata
CTCTCAATCGTTGTTTGATTTTAGATTGTCGGTGTCTCTATTTATCAATATGTTTGCAATCACCATAGAGTCGAGTTCGAGGATAAAATTAGTGTAGCCTTGTAGCTTGCACCGTTTCATTCCAAACTCAGCAGCTAGAGCCTCCGCAGTATTGTTGTTATCACACTGGATAGCCTTCGAGAAGGCCATAATAAGATCACCGTTGCTATTCCTTACGATGCCTCCTATACCTGCTTTGTTGTTTTCTCTGATGTAGCTACCATCGGTATTAACTTTGATACATCCCTGATTTGGTGTCGACCACAGCACTTGACTCCAGCT
>NW_017681604.1:0-3748 GCF_001879085.1 Nicotiana attenuata
TTTTATTGTATGTAACCTGCAAAACATGTAAAAGCACTATAGAGCATTTTGTTATCACTTTTACCATAAAAACTCTACAGAAAGTGGTGCTTTTAGGGCTTAATCATAGTTCAATTCACCTATTATCAACACCCCACACTTAAATCTTTGCTCGTCCTCGAGGAAGTTGAACCACACTTCTAGGCCTAATCGTTCGATGCATTACCTAGTTTTATGTCACACCCGCCATTATGAAAGAACAACCTAAGCAGTGCAACAGCCACACCTCAGATGAAGACTCTAATGCCTTGTCACACACGTGCTTACTCTAGTTACTCTAAACAGAGGTGAAAACTTGCTTTTTCTTCCCGAGTCACATGCCCTCACATCACATATTTGAGAGAAGTTCCACACATATAAAATCAAGCACAAGGAACTATAGATAGAAAGAATTCACTCACTCTCAGCAAAGAACATTCACATGCCACACAGATACACCATAAGCTTGCCCTTAGTGTAATACTCTACTAATCGAGTTGTTTTAGTCTAAGATCAAGAGGTCTTTATTTGGTTGTAATGTAGGCTAAGGGACGGGTAGGATATATTTGGATATAGTGACTAACCTCCCTAAGCACCTTTAATACATTTTTCCTTTATTCCGATTTCCATGTTCAGCCCAGTGATCCTTCCACACTTGTTTCATAATCTACCCCCGCTTTTCTAGGTGCAACTGGCATTTCTTGCCATTCACTACTTTAGGACCACCTATTTGCAAGGTCCTTCTTCTATATATATATATATATATATATATATATATATATATATATATATTTCAACTAACATTGCACCATTCAAGTATTTTCCTGATTCCCCTTTTTCTACTCCCTTATCACCCCACACTTTGACTTTTACATGATCTTTAACAGTTCAAGTGCTTCTAGGAGGCAAAGGGTCAAACAGTCAAGCTATTCAACACATGGATGTAGGTTATTGCAAGGTTATCAAAGAAACAGGCTTTAGGCTCAAAGGGGTTAACTATGGTGATATGTACAGGTGGATTAATAATTAGACCGGCTACACAAAGAAATTCCTCAATCATCTCTAAGACCAAACAACTTCTATTTCGCTTTGCAAATACACCAGGCAAGTTCTAGGTATCGCATGCAAGCACAGAATACAGGTATTTCCTCACACACACTTGGCATGTAACTCATTCCGAATTAGTTTGTCAACACACTCACATGAGTGTTCAAGCAAGACAAGGTGTGCACAATTAAGGCATAATTTACGAGTCTACAAACGAGCCTAGACGTCGCACCCTCAAGTTTGTTTAGTTATTAGCAGGTGTGTACATTATAGGTTGCATTCCTGCCCTTACCCATCCGAAACTTAATTAATGATTTTTTAGACACAAAGTACATTTTTAATGTTAAAAAAAAAGTTACAAAAATAGGTAATTCGCAGTATTTTACTGCGAATTACTTTAACGGGGGAAAGAACCGTGGTCAAAAGAAAAACCAAGGGGGAATTACTACACTACCTAAAAAATAAAAAAAAATAAAAAAATCTAAATGGACTACTTCCCTCAAGAGTACTTGTCCAAGTGGTCCGTCCTCAGGAAGAGTCCCCTACCTTTTCTAATTTTTTTATTTTTATTTTTTTTTATTTTTTTTGTTATCCGACTTTGACCCTCAAGAGACCCGTCGACAAGTATCCGTCGTTGGGCCAAGTCAGTTACTAGTAAGATGAGTACATCCAATTATATACAACAACAAAGATACAGAACTACAACATACTAAATGTATATGTACACTAACAATACACCACTAAAGCACGTCTCCCACCCCACACAAAAAGTTATGGCATGTCCCCATTTCATATCACAAATAAAGAGCAGAAGGGTAAGAAGACTTCCCTGAGCATCAGTCAGAGTCGGAGACAGTGCTGGGGTCCACATGACAAGCTCTCCCCAAAGCACGGAACCAAGCCATAAACCGGTTCTCAGACCTGGCCTGCCGCTGAGACATGGCATCCATACGCACATGTAGGCCATCAACTGAGGTGCGAAGATCTGCCACCTCTTCCTCCATATAACGCAACATGGGCCGGCTGGACTGTGATCGAGAGAACCCTGCCCCAGTATGGGGTCGCCGAGAGGATCCGGCTCCCTCATAAGATCTCCTGGAAGGTGCCATGGGTGCTGTGGCGTCATCCTCATCATCAATCTCAATGGTAGTGGTTGCATCTCTGCCCACTGTGATCCTAGAAACTCTGAATGGGGTTTTTACGGGCAAAGCTCCATCTGTAGGGCTGGTGGGAACACCTTTTAGCAGACACAAACTCGTCACCAGTGAGGGGAAGTAAAACCCCTTAGATAGCAGAGATGACCGAAGGATCATTTCATCACCAATAATTTTCGCCGCATCAAAGTCCCTCTTGGTGACGAAGCACCACACCAGTAGAGCCCGTAGGTGGTTCACATCTGTCGTGTTGCTTGTGGGCAAGAACCGGCTGCAAATGATGGTGAACCAGCACTTGGCCTCATGTGTGAACGACTTGGAGTGAAGGGTAATGTTTTCCTGTATCCAGATTGGTTGACCTCTGTGCAGATTGTCGCAATCATCGTGTCCCAAGAGACCCCTTTGGGCATCATGGTAATGATCAATGTCACCAGTAAACTGGGGCAACTGCAAGACCTGGCGAATCTTCCGAATTGAGGCATCCACTACCCTGCCCCGCTCAATCACCTCCCGACCCAAATGTTCCGGGGAGTTCGCGTAGAACTCCCTGACTATCATCGGGTTTGCCGTCTCAGGCTCATCAAACAAGAACTCCATCTCCCTCCTTCGGATTTCCTCATACATGTCTGCACTTTCCATACGGAGGGCAGCCCGGTCAATAGCAATCTCAGGGACAAAGGTTTTGGCGGCCTTAGCATGAAATGCGTCCCCTGCCCCCTGAGACTGGAACCTGGTTTCATCATATGTTGTCATGTGGGAAGTGCTTGCCGAGCCTCTTTGCCTTTTTCGGGCCATATTACCTGCAAACAATTCAGGGCAACTATCAGATGCATCCTAAAATGAGTTATTCGGATGGTTACTCAGACATCGCCACCCGATGGCACCAAACAGTTTCCATTAGCCAATCAATGCCAGGATACCCAATTAGTAAGTTACCCCAAATGGCTAGCCTCTACTACTACCTCACACCACTATTAATTTATCAATTCCTCCAAATAATACCCCACACACCCCTCAACAGTGAAATATGTCAACTGCCACCACCACCACCAATTAAGAAGAGCACAAAATGCTCCAAGATCTACAACACACCCCTGATTTTCGGCCATATAGGCCCCTCCACCAAGCTTCACCCTAAAAAATTTTGTTAGGCCTCCAAACATACTACAAATCCCCCACAAGTTAAGCATAATGAAAACCCAACCATCTAAGCATCAATCATGGCTAAAAGAAGCAAATAATGGAGAAAAAGAAATAAAAAAAGAAAAAAATTAAAAATTTTACACTACAACACTACCTAGGGCTTAATTGAAACTACATTACACTAAGTTATGTGAAGAAAAGAGAAGAGAATAGAGAAGCTTACCTTGAGGATGAATAGAGTGAGTGGAAGAAGAAGAAAGTTGGTGATTTGTTTTGGGGATTTAGGGTTTTGGTGGTGAGGAAGATGAAAGAAGAGGGGAAGAGAGAGATGAGAGAAAAGAAGGGGAATGGGGGTTTAGTCGGGTTTAGTCGGTGTGTTTTAGGGG
>NW_017681604.1:3819-11064 GCF_001879085.1 Nicotiana attenuata
AAAAGAAAGGAGAAAAGAAAAAAAATTAAAAAATTTCGGAACTTACTTGGCCTGGGCCCGATCTGGGCTGCCGCGGTCCTGCCGCGGTTACGCTGGGACCGCGGTAGACCAGATTCAGAGGGGGTGTTTGACCGCGGTCCTACCGCGGTTACGCTGGGACCGCGGTAGAAAGCTTCAGAGAGGGTCCTGGACCGCGGTAGAAAACCTCAGAGGGGGTGTGTGACCGCGGTCCGACCGCGGTTACGCTGGGACCGTGGTCTAGGCGTGTTCCTACTACTAAATGTTTTTTTTATGAAGTTATGCATTACACTTACAACAAATTCGTGGGTTGCCTCCCACGCAGCGCCTGATTTAACGTCGCGGCACGACGCAAGTAGTTGAGCTCTTACTCCTCATTCTCGTATTGGGGTTCTTTTAAATTGGTCACCATTGTATCCCCTTTTTCTGCAGCTATTCCAAGGTAATGTTTCAACCTTTGTCCATTGACGGAGAATTTGTTTGTCCCGTCTTCCGACTCAATCTCAACAGCTCCACTTGCAAACATTTGCACCACTCTAAATGGCCCAGACCATCGGGACTTTAACTTACCCGGAAACAATCTCAACCGTGAATTATACAATAGTACCATGTCACCGGGTTTAAAGTCTCTGTCCACGATGTGCTTGTCATGCATTTTCTTTATTCGTACCTTGTAGAGCCTCGTGCTTTCAAAGGCTTGATACCTCAATGCTTCCAGCTCATGCAGCTCCGTGAGTCGATTTTGTCCAGCTGCTTCAGGATCCATGTTCAATTGTTTCAGCGCCCACCAAGCACGATGTTCTAGCTCCACAGGCAGGTGACAGGCCTTCCCAAATACCAACTTGTATGGTGACATACCTATTGGTGTTTTGAACGCAGTTCTATAGGCCCAGAGTGCGTCATCAAGCTTCTTTGCCCAATCAGTTCGGGTGGCATTCACAGTCTTTGTTAGTACACTCTTTATCTCCCTGTTGGACACTTCAACTTGCCCACTGGTCTGTGGATGTTAAGGAGTAGCCACCTTGTGGCGCACATCATACTTAGCAAGTAACTTCTCGAAGGCTCTATTGCAGAAGTGAGTGCCTCCGTCACTGATGATCGCTCTTGGTGTCCCAAATCGGGTGAATATGTTGTTTTTCAGGAATGCGACCACCACTCTTGCATCATTGGTGGGCAAGGCTGCAGTTTCCACCCATTTAGACACGTAATCCATCGCAACAAGTATGTACTTATTTCCAAATGAGCTGACGAAGGTACCCATGAAGTCAATCCCCCACACATCAAACACCTCTACTTCTTGAATTGGTTTCATTGGCATCTCATGGCGACGGGAAATGTTTCCCGTCCTCCGGCATTCATTGCAGCCCTTTACCCAGAGGTGTGCATCTCTAAACACAGTTGGCCAAAAGAATCCGACCTCCAACACTTTCGCAGCTGTTCTGACCCCTCCAAAATGTCCTCCATACGCTGATGCGTGACAAGCCTGCAAAATTAAAGATTGTTCTATCTCGGGGACACACCTCCGGATAATGTTATCAACACATATTCGAAACAAATGAGGTTTATCCCAATAATACATGCGGCAATCACGAAAGAACTTTTTCTTTTGGACAGGTGAAAGGTCATAGGGAACGATACCGCAGGCCAGGTAGTTTGCAAAATCCGCATACCATGGCGCATCCTCAAGACTGGCTGCGAGCAGCTGCTCGTCTAGAAAGGTTTCCAGAATCTCTTCGACCTCGACTGATTTTTCAGCTCCTTCAAGTCGTGATAGATGATCAGCGACTTGATTTTCAGTGCCCTTACGGTTACGAATTTCGAGGTCGAATTCTTGCAATAGCAGCACCCAACGAATCAGGCGCGGCTTAGACTCCTTTTTCTCAATGAGGTACCTGAGAGCTGCATGGTCAGTATACACAATTACCTTGGAACCAATCAGATATGATCGGAACTTGTCAAAAGCAAACACAACTGCCAACATCTCCTTCTCCGTCACTGTGTAGTTGAGCTGTGCACCGCTTAGCGTTCTGCTTGCGTAGTAAATCGGGTGCATCAGCTTATCTTTTCGCTGCCCCAAGATTGCTCCTATAGCATAGTCGCTGGCATCACACATAAGCTCAAATGGTTGCTCCCAGTTGGGAGCAACAATGATGGGTGCAGTTATCAACTTTTTCTTCAGTTCCTCAAATGCTAACCTGCAATCATTAGAAAACACAAAGGGCTCATCCTTTTCAAGGAGTTTGCATAATGGGTTAGCAATTTTGGAAAAGTCTTTTATAAAACGCCGGTAGAACCCGGCGTGACCAAGGAAACTTCTCACCGCCTTGACTGAAGTGGGCGGTTGTAACTTCTCAATCACGTCAACCTTAGCATGGTCGACCTTAATTCCTTTTCTGGACACTCGATGTCGCAGGACTATCCCTTCTTGTACCATAAAATGGCACTTCTCCCAGTTTAACACTAAGTTTGTCTCCACACATCTTTTGAGCACTCTGCTTAAGTTGTGAAGACAGTCTTCGAATGAATCTCCCACCACAGAGAAATCATCCATAAAGACCTCCATAATATCCTCCACCATATCTGTGAAGATGGCTAACATGCACCGTTGAAAAGTCGCTGGTGCATTGCAAAGCCCAAAGGGCATTCTCCGAAAGGCAAAGATGCCATACGGACAGGTGAAGGATATTTTCTCTCTATCTTCGGGGGCTATCGATATCTGATTGTACCCCGAATATCCATCTAAGAAACAAAAGTGCGATCTTCCAGCCAGCCTGTCCAACATTTGGTCAATGAAGGGAAAGTGGTCCTTTCGGGTGGCGGTGTTCAATTTCCGGTAATCCATGCAGATTTGCCACCCTGTGACTGTACGAGTTGAGATCAACTGATTGTTGTCATTTTTCACAACAGTCATTCCCCCTTTTTTCGGAACACATTGGACAGGGCTGACCCAATTACTATCAGAGATGGGGAAAATGATTCCCGCATCTAACCATTTGATCACCTCTTTCTTTACAACCTCTTTCATGTTAGGGTTCAGCCTTCGCTGATGTTCCCTGGAAGGTCTGTGCCCCTCTTCCAGGAGAATCTTATGCATACAGAAGGCTGCGCTGATACCCTTTATGTGTGCCATGGTCCAATCAATGGCAGTCTTGTTATCCTTCAGTACCTGTAAGAGCTTCTCTACCTACACATCTAGCAAACAGGATGATATAATAACAGGTAAGGTCGAATCAGGCCTAGGAATGCATACCTGAAGTGATCTGGGAGTGGCTTCATCTCCAGCTTGGGTGGTTCCTCTATTGATGTCTTGGCTGGAGGAGTGACCCTTTTCTCCAGCTCAAGGGACTCGAACTGAGGTTCCCTTGACTAAAACCCTCGGCCTTCCAATGCCATCACCCATTCAGCTAATCCCTCACCATCCATTTCTTCTAAATTTGTCAGGCATGCCTCCAATGGATCTCTCACAGTTAGGGTCCTATCATCTTCTTGCAGAATTACATCCACTGCCTCCACTAGAGAGCAATTCTCATATTCGCTGGGTCTCCTCATTGATTGCTGAACATTGAATATGATTTCTTCATCGTTCAATCTCATTTTAAGTTCCCCAGTCTCACAGTCTATCTGTGCTCTCCCAGTGGCCAAAAATGGTCTCCCCAAAATAAGGGGTATCTCCTCATCCACCCGACAATCCAGAATCACAAAGTCTGCAGGGAACACGAACTTCCCCACTTGCACCAGCACATCATCAAGAATACCAGTTGGTCTTTTCATAGTGCGATCAGCCAGCTGGAGCAGCATTGAAGTCGGCCTGGCTCTGCCGATGCCCAATTTGGTGTACACTGCCAGCGGCATCAGATTTATGCTGGCTCCCAAATCACATAACACCTTTGCAAAGGCATAACTCCCAATGGTGCATGGAATAGTAAAGCTACCTGGATCGGACATCTTTTGGGCCATCGGTTTTGCCACTGCTACGCTGCAGGTCTGTGTCAGAGTTACTGTGGATAGATCCTGAAAATCAAACTTCCTTGACCTTAAATCTTTCATCATCTTGACATAACCGGGCATCTCCCTCAAGGCATCCATCAATGGAATATTCAACTGGATTTGACGCAGCATCTCCATGAACTTTTTGTATTGGTCTGCCTTCTTTTGCTTGACCAGTTTCTGAGGGAAGGGTGCAAGTATCACCCTTTGTGCATTGCTGGCTGGCTTCTCTCTGTTAGGAGTTTCTGGCTCAAGAGGTGCCACCTGTTCTGCAACTTGCTCGGTCTCCTTTTCTTTGCCTTTTTCCTCCTGACTCTGCTCAACCACTACTTCAGTGAGTTCTGTTGGTTCTTCTACCTCTAATTGAACTGGAGTAGCTGGTGTAGTATTCTTGCTGGCTTGTGCAATTTCCTGCTCTCTATCTAAATCTCTACCATTCCTGAGACTGACTGCCATCAGCTGATTCGGGTGTTGCTCCTTGGGATTTATATTCGTATCTGCAGGTAAAGTTCCCGGAGGATGGTTGTTCAAGGCCATGGACAGCTGACCCAGCTGCGTTTCAATATTCTTTATGGCTGAATCATGTACTGCCAATTTTTCCTACACTTTATTATTTGTCCCAATGAGTTGTTGAAGCATACCCCTGATCTCCACCATGTTGTTATCTTGCTGCTGAGGGGGTGGTTGATAAACCAATTGCTGTTGATTCTGCTGTGGATAACCCTGTGGTTTCTTATAAGGCACTGGCACTAATTGGTTTTGAGGGTGAATACCCCCAGGCTGCTGCATATTAGGCCTGTACTGCTGATTTTGCTGCGGTCTCCACTGCTGTGCTCCTTGTCTCTGACCCCCATAGTTGTTGACATAATTCATATCTTTCCGGACCCCTTGATTTTCACCTTCTCCGCTCCATGAACACACATAGGACTGATTAATACACGGAGTACATAGTCCTCCATTTGTTGTATCAACGATGTGCACCTGTTTTGTACCCATCTCATTAATCTTCTTTGTCAGTAGGCTCATCTGGGTCAGAAGTGTGGCCATGTTCTCTTCCTACGAATTATTGGGATCAAGTGGAACTGAATGCACTATGGGTGCCAGTGTTGCACTTCTAGTCATCCACCCTGCATTTTATGACATCTTATCGAGGAGAATTTTGCACTCGGTGAATGGTTTGCTTAAGAAAGCACCTCCAGCTGAAGCATCCACATTCACTTTCAAGTTGTCAGCTAGACCCATGTAGAATCTCTGGCCGAGCATCTGGTCTGGAATGCCATGATGAGGGCACTTCACAAGCATCCCTTTAAATCTCTCCCAAGTTTCTTGCAAGGACTCCGTGGACTGCTGCCTAAACTGTAATATGGCATCAATTTGCTGTGCAGTCTTGTTAGGCGGATAGAACTTGTTCAGAAACTGCTTCACTAATTCCTCCTAAGTGGTAATAGAGTTGATAGGGAGCGAACTTAACCAAGTCTGAGCTACCCCGGTTACTGAGAATGGGAACATGAGCAGTTTGATAGCTTCAGGGGTTACATTGGGTTGCCTTTGGGTCATGCAAATTGACAGAAAATTTTTCAAGTGTTGTTGCGGGTCTTCAATGCTTGATCCGGAGAACAGTCCCTTATTTTGCAGCAGATGCAGCATGTTGTTGGTGATCTGGAATGTCTCCGCTTGAATTGCGGGCACAGCTATGGCAGTGGCCAGATTGTCAGCTGTAGGCTGTGCCCAGTCATATAGTGCAGCCTCGGGCACAAGAGGTGCCACTCCTCTAACATTTAAGTCAGCTGGCTCATCCCTGATGTTTCCGTTGACATTATCTACGTCACCCATGTCAAATTCGAGTTGGTGTGTTGGTTGAGGTAGTTGAAGTCCTTTGTTGGCACGGTTCAATGCCCTGAATATTTTCTCGGGGTCTGAGAGTCCTTCTAGTAGTTCTCCAGTCCTCGAAGAATTTCTAGGCATACACCTGCTTTCCACAAGATTTCAAACATTAGAATTTCAATGAAAAGATTGGTATAGAGAAAACTGACTACACTTAGAATTTTTGTATTTCTTTCAATTGTAATTGATAACACCGTTAGCTCCCCGGCAACGACGCCAAAATTTGATCACGCTCAACTGAGTCTCACAAAAGACTATGCGGGCTTTGCAAATATAATCTGAGTATTATTGCCTAGAGTCGAACCACAGGGAACTAACCTATCAATCACTTCTGTCAGATTTACTAAATTCACACAATCTGTTTTCCCAAACTTTTTGATTCACAATGGTTGATTTTCTAACAACTAAAGACTGAAAGTAATTAACAGCTGAAAAATTAACTAAACTTGATGTGTAAACAGTAGAAATAAAGTCTAAGGCAATGGTTTCCCCCGTTGCTACTTTCCTTGGTTGTATATGTCTTATAACTATGATTTAGTTGTCTCTAACAATCATGAATGCTCAAGCTATCACAATTCTTTCTCAAGTAATTATGATAATCTACTAGACGCACTTTCTCAAGCTACGCTAGCTAATTTCACAATACAATTCAATTAGATTGCACTCGGGGTTTCGTTATCTCTAATCCAACCCCTAAACCCTCGGTTATGACTCTCGTCTATACTCCGGGAGTGATGTTGTTCATACAATCACCTAAATATGCACTCTCTCTCAAGTAGATACATAATAAATAGGAACGGATAATTGAGGGCCCTTTCAACTAATCCACAATCAAAACATAGATGAACAATTAGAGATTAACAACCAAATTCAATTATATTAATAAAACAACTAAGTCATCCCCAACGGGTTCCACCAAAACCTTAGATTAAGGTTTTTAGCTACTCATGAAAATGGGTAAATCAAATACTAAAAGATTCATAATCATAAATTGCAAGAAAATAAAGAAGAATAGAAATAATGATGTTTTTGGTGATCTCTCACACTTGTTTTTCTTGCCAAAGTACTCTCTAATAATGTTAACTGCCTCCTTTGGGCGAGTTCTAGTGTTTAAACAGGGTTTTGGGCTAAGAATTCCGGAATTTGCACTTCAGTCCCTTAAGTTTCCGTCGCCTGCCGCGGTCCTACCGCGCCCACGCTGGGACCGCGGCCAAATGGCCTCTCTAAATCTCCTCTGACAGCTCACCGCGGTCCTACCGCGCCCACGCTGGGACCGCGGCAGTTCACCTCCAGGCCTCGTTTGTGTATTTCAAATGGTTCACTCGGCGACTTTGATGCGATTGGCTTCTTTTTCTT
>NW_017681605.1:0-11064 GCF_001879085.1 Nicotiana attenuata
AATATACGTGAATTACTTACCTTGAAATGGATGATGAAAATCTCCCCTCCAAGAGCTCCAAGAATCGCCCAACCTAATGAAAATATGAGAGAAATGGGCTAAGTCCCGAAACATAAACCCACTGCCCAGTTCCTTCTTCTCCGCGATCGCGGAATGACCCTCGCGATCGCGAAGGCCAAACAGCCCTAGCCCCAAAATCCCTTCTTCGCATTCACCGCATTCGTGAAGCCTTCCGTCCCCACTGCTCCGCGTTCGCAGGGTAGTTCTCGCGTTCACGTAGGCCAAACTGCTCCAGTCACAATTCCCCCTTTCCTTCTACACATTCGTGACCACCCCCTTCGCGTAGGTTCTTCAAGCTCTTCTCCGTGTTCCCGACCTCTATGTCGCGTTCGTGATAACCAATCTCCAGCTGCCCCAAAAATCCCTCTTCGCGAACGCGATAGCCACCACACTTTCGGGATAAAGGACACCTGAACCAGTAAAAATTTGGGAAATAACCCGAAACACACCCGAGGCTCCCAGGACCCCGTCCAATCACACCAACCAGTTCCATAACATAACACGGACCTGCTCGAGATTTTAAATCACATCAAACAACATCAACACTATGAATCGACAATCTAAATCCTTCTTTAAACTTTCAAACTTCCAAACTTCGACGAACGCGTCCGAATCATATAAAAATATTCCGGAATGATGCCAAAATTTACGCACAAGTCATAAATCACGATACAAACCTATTCCAAGGATCGGAAACTCAAACAAATATCGATAACACCAAAGTCCACCTCAAACCAAGGGTGCACTTCGTGTAGCTTCGTGTAGCTTCTCTTCTGTTTAGAGTCTTTTCCTATTTAGAACGAGGTTTGGATAAGTTGCAAAGCCGGCGGAGCTTCTGTATCCCCGGTACGCTGCCTCCCCCTCGGCTCGAGTTGTCCGCTCGGGTAAGCCAGGTCTAGACCAATGAACCTAGGGTTTAAACCTAGAAGAACAAAACTTCATGCCGGATCCCTAGTAGGACGTTTGTTTGCATCATGTGCATTTGACTTAGGGGACTCAACACAGGGGTTGGGTCCGTCTAGGACAGGTGACCTGAAATAAATTGACCATCCTGATGCATCTTACGTGCTACTTGCGCATTTATTTGCTCGGCTCTGCATGTTGACTGGCTTGTCTAAATGAGTGAAATATGAAAATAAGCAGTGTTAGGACTAAGTAAAGGTAACCATCTGTATTGGAAAAACCCTAATGCCCAAATAGTACCGAAATGCTGCCGGATTTTTGAAAAATGGAAAGAGAAAAGAAAAATATTTGGAAAAATAGAAAGAAAATTGTGGTTCAAAATAGTTTTGATTTTGTTAAATCTGACCGAACTACGCGGGTCCGATTCTCACCGGATGTGAGATACGTAGGCAAACCTCATCGGTTCCGACCCCAATTTTCAAAAAATCCAAAAATATTTTCTTTCAGTTCTTTCTTTAGAAATCTTTCCTTAAAAAATTTAAAAAAAAAAAAGAAGTTTTTTAAACTCAAAAATGGTTTCCTTGTTTCTAATGTCTTTCATATGAATAAAAAGAAAAATCAATAAAAATCAAAATTCAAAAATACAGGTTTCCTTCATTTTGAAGTATTTTTCCAAAAATCCAAAAAAAAATCAGAAACAAAAATCCAAAAATACTCTTTTCTTCTTTAGAAGTCTTTTTTTTTTTTGTAAATGTCAATAAAAATTTTGAAAAATTGAAGTCCAAAAATATTTTTGCTTTTCCTTAGAAGTACTTTTATAGATAAATAAAAGTTCAGAAATTCAAAACATTTTTCTTAAAGAAGTTCCCCTTTCGAAAATTAAGAGGTTACATCCAAAATCCAAAAATATTTTCTTTATTTTCCTTAGAAAAAGAGAAAACAAATGAAAAACGCAAACAAAAAGTATTTTCTTTCCACTTTTAAAATTCCCAAAGTTCGAATAAAAAAAAAGGAATTTTCAGAAGTCTTTCTTTCAAAAATAAAGTCAAAATCAAAATCCAAAAAACATTCCCTTTCTTCTTTTAAAGCATTTTTAGAAAATTCAATTCAAAAAAAAGAAAGAAAACAAAATTTTCAAAAAATTAAAAAATTAAAAAACTATTTTGCCTTAAAGCTTTCATTGTCTGAGTTTTATAAAAAGAAAAAAAAATGTTAGTGTACTCAATTCCCAATTTCGACCGAACTATGCGGGTCTGATTCTCACCGGATGTGAGATACATAGGCAAACCTCATCGGTTCCGACCTCAATTTTAAAAAAATCCAAAAATATTTTCTTTTAGTTCCTTCATTAAAAATATTTCTTTAGGAAATTCAAAAAAAAAGAGAAAATAGTTTTTAAACTAAAAACAAAAATGGTTCCTTCTTTCTAATGTTTTTCATGAAATAAAAAGAAAAATCAATAAACATCAAAATCCAAAAATACAGGTTTCCTTCATTTTGAAGCATTTTTCCAAAAATCCAAAAAAAAATCAGAATCAAAAATCCAAAAATACTCTTTTATTCTTTAGAAGTCTTTTTTTTTTTTGTAAATGTCAATAAAAATTTTGAAAAATTAAAGTCCAAAAATATTTTTGCTTTTCCTTAGAAGTACTTTTGTAGATAAATAAAAGCTCAGAAATTCAAAACATTTTTCTTAAAGAAGTCCCTCTTTCGAAAATTAAGAGGTTACATCCAAAATCCAAAAGTATTTTCTTTTTTCCTTAGAAAAGAAAAAAAACAAATGAAAATTCAAACAAAAATATTTTCTTTTTACTTTTAAAATTCCCAGAGTTCAAATAAAAAAAAAAGAATTTTTAGAAGTCTTTCTTTCAAAAATGAAATCAAAATCAAAATCAAAATTCAAAAAAAAAAATTCCCTTTCTTCTTTTAAAGCATTTTTAGAAAAACTCCAAAAAAAAAAAGAGAAATAAAAAACATTTTTCTTTTGCCTTCAAGCTTTCATGGTCTGAGTTTTATAAAAAGAATAAAGAGTTAAGTTTACTCAATTCCCAATTTTGACCGAACTACACTGGTTTGATTCTCACCGGATGTGAGATACGTAGGCATCCCTCATCGGGTCCAACCACCCTTTTGCAAAAATGGCCAAAAATACCAAAATTTTAATTTTGTCACAAAATAAGTCGGGTGATGCCATTCTTGTTTAAAATAAGCCGAATATCCCCAAAAGGGCGCCGGAAGGCTGTTTTTGCAAGAACAGCCACCCTGAGTCATTGTTGAATGGTTTGCGGGCACCGCCTTAAAATCTTCCTCCCAGAAGTGCTGAAAGGCCGTATCTGCAAAACCAAGTCCTTTTTTTCTAAATAAAGGAAATTTTGAAAATATAGCCACTTTTTCCTTTTTAGGTCAAAATAAGTCATTAAAATACTCCTTAGCTGTCTTTCTTTCGTAAATAAAAATAAAGAAAAATACAAATTTTGAAAAATTGAGTCCGAAAATATTTTTGAAAATATTTTTACTTCTAAAAGTTTCAAAGTCCAATAAAAAGAAAAGAAATGTTTAGAAGTCTTCCTTTCAAAATTTCAAAAGAAAAACCAAAATCAAAAATCAAAAGTACATATTTCCCTTTTTTCTTTTAAAGCATTTCTTTTAAAAATTCCGAAAAAAGAGAGTTAGCTTATTTGCAAGAACTACGCTTGGTCTGATTCATGCGGGGTCATGATACCTAGGCAATCTCCATAGGATTCGACCGTAACCCTAAGAAAAAAGAGAGAAAAGAAATAAAAAAGAAGAACAAAACACGAGGGAAGGAAAAACAAGAGAGGAAAAGAAACGCAAAAGGAGAAAATAAGGAATCGAGAGAAAAACCATGGCAAAAGAAAAAGGAAAGCAGAAAATAAAAAAAGAGGGAAAGGAAAAATGAGAGAAAAACAAAAAGAGAAAGAAAAGCAAGAAAAACAAAGAGTGGAAATCAAAAGAAGAGAAAATAGAAAAAGAAAAGCCGGGATGACGCATGCAACCAGTGCTAACATGTAGACATCCGTTTAACTGTATAGGTGCATCACACCCCAATGTGCGATTACCTATCTGTTCTTTGTCTCAAACTAACCGTGTGTTGCTGTCAATTCCAGCCTAGCTTTTAGAAACGGTGGTTGGTTGTGGTAAGCTGGCATCACATCAATACTTTACCAGATCGAAAGGAAGTGTAAAAATGTCTACAGAAATGAATTTGCCCGCAGTCCTCATCTCTGAGGACAGCCCCATCTCGGGGATCCCGGCATCTGAGTCTGTCACAGCGGAAGAGAACCGGATACTACGTCTCCGACTCATGGAGATGTGGGACGCCTGGACCAATGGAAGAGAGCCTCCAAGCGCCATCCCTGGATTTCCTGAACTATTCCCTAGATCCGAGGGTACCTCCAATATCCCCATCAGCCACCCTCATACTTCTTTGGGACAGCCTACCATGACCGCTCACTTCGTCGGAACGCCTTCTGAGGTCCGCCCCCAGGTGTTCCCAGCAGGAGCAGCTCCTAACATCTTCACTGCTCCACCATGCTCTGCTACAACACAACCCTCACTGCCAAGGTCCGCCTTTAATCCCTCAGCTTTCACTTTCCAAAATCTTGTCTTTCCAGTGGATCCTCCTCAATATCCCACATATAATTACTCTCAGCCACCACCATTTGAGCTTACACCGGGGCAGGATAAAACTCCCAAAGCTCCTGAACAAGATGAGATGGCGAAAAGAATGAGGAGCCTTGAGCAGAGCTTGAAGAATATGCAAGGTTTAAGCGGGCAGAAAAGTGTTTCTTATACTGATTTGTGCATGTTCCCTCACGTGCACCTGCCCATGGGATTTAAAACGCCAAAGTTCGAAAAGTATGACGGGCATGGCGATCCTATTGCCCACCTCAAAAGATATTGCAACCAGCTGCGCGGGGCCGGCGAAAAAGAAGAGTTGTTGATGGCTTATTTCGGAGAAAGCTTAGTAGNGAGAGATTGATAAAAGGGTTGAAGAAACAAGTCCTAGACTGTCAGGAGGATTTGGAAAAATCCGAAGGGAATATGGCAAGGCTTCGGGCACAATGGGCAAAGAAGACCGAGGAAAGGGCCCAGTTTGTACAACAAATGAAGAAGAACTATGAGGGAACCATTGCTAACATGAAGAGGAAAATTAATACTCTTGAAGAAAAGGCAGCCCGTCGGGAGAAAGAGTTACAGTCCGAGAGGGAACAATGCTATGGGTTAATCGCCGATATGGAAAAAGAAATAAATTTGTTACAAGATCTTCACTTCCAGGATTCTCAGGTGATAGAGGCTCGCACTCAACAGATAAGCCGGCTACTCCAAGAGAAAGGTCAAATCAGGGAGAGAATCAGAAACATTGCCAACTACATTGTCATGAAGTGTCAGGCCGGTGAGCGGATGGGTCGTACCACGTTCTTTGCCTCCGTGATGATATTTGTTCGCCAGGTCATGAACGATCTGGATCAGTTGCAAAAGGGTCTTGCACGCAGGCCCGCGGCGATGCCGAGTGATGCCCCGTGGGCCCCAGGATTTGAAGCTTTGATGTATTCTTAAAAATCGAGTCTGTAGTTTTTGAGTCTGGTTTTTGTACTTTCTATTTCCGAGAAAAGAAAAACAAATAGTCTAGTAGCTTTGTAACTGCAGTTGTTATTAATGAAAATTTGAAAATTCCCAAAAATTGTTTCTTTATTTCTTGTATTTATATTTGCATTTATTTGCAAGAACTACGCTTGGTCTGATACATGCGGAGTCATGATACGTAGGCAATCTCCATAGGATTCGACCGTAACCCTAAAAGAGAGGAAGGAAAAGAAAAACAAGAGAGAAAGGAACGCAATAAGGAATCGAGAGAAAAACCATGGCAAAAGAAAAGGGAAAAGCAAAAAATGAAGAAAAAAGAGGGGAAAAAGAAAAATAAGAGAAAAAATAGGAAGAGAAAGGAAAGCAAGAAAAACAAAAATCAAAAGAAGAGAAAATAGAAAAGAAAAGTCGGGATGACGCATGCAACCGGTGCAAACATGTAGACATCCGTTAACTGTATAGGTGCATCACACCCCAATGCGCGATTACCTATCTGTTACTTGTCTCAAACTAACCGTGTGTTGCTGTCAATTCCAGCTTAGCCTTTAGAAACGGTGGTTGTTTGTGGTAAGCTGGCATCGCATCAATACTTTACCAGATCGAAAGGAAGTGTTGAAATGTCTACAGAAATGACCTTGCCCGCAGTCCCCATCTCTGAAGACAGCCCCATCTCGGGGGTCCCGGCCTCTGAATCTTTTACAGCTGAGAAAATCGGATCTTGCGCCTGCGATTGATGGAAATGTGGGATGCTTGGAACAATGTAAAGGAACCTCCAAGCACCATTCCCGGATTCCCAGAGTTATTCCCTAGATCTGGAGGTGCTACTACTGTCCATATCAGTCATCCTCATACCCCTTTGGGACATCCTACCATGACCGCTCATTTCGTTGGAACACCTTCTGAGGTCCGCCCCCAGGTGTTCCCAGCGGGAGCAGCTCCTAACATCTTCACTGCTCCACCGTGCCCTGCTACAACACAACCTTCACTGCCAAGGCCTGCCTTTGATCCCTCAGCATTTACCTTCCAAAACCCTGTCTTTCCAGTGGATCCTCCTCAATATCCCACATATAATTACTCTCAGCCGCCACCATACGAGCTTACACCAGGGCAGGACAAAACTCCCAAAGACCCAGAGCAGGATGAGATGGCGAAGAGAATGAAAAGCCTTGAACAGAGTTTGAAGAATATGCAAGGTTTGAGTGGGCAAAAGAGTGTTTCTTATACAGATCTGTGCATGTTCCCTCACGTGCACCTGCCCATGGGATTTAAAATGCCAAAGTTTGAAAAGTATGATGGTCATGGCGATCCCATCGCTCACTTGAAAAAGTATTGCAATCAGTTGCATGGGGCTGGCGGAAAAGAAGAGTTGTTGATGGCATACTTCGGAGAAAGCTTAGTAGGCATTGCCTCAGAATGGTATATGGACCAAGATGTCTCACGATGGCACATTTGGGACGATCTTGCCAGAGATTTTGTAAGGCAGTTTCAATACAACATCGACACGCCGGACAGGAACTCTTTGGCGAATTTGAAGAAGAAGCCTTCGAAAAATTTCAGAGAATATGCTATTAAGTGGCGCGAACAGGCATCAAGGGTGAAACCTCCCATGGATGAAGTGGAAATGGTCACCGTATTTCTTCAGGCCCAGGAAGCGGATTATTTCCAGAACATGATGTCAGCCATGGGCAAACCTTTTGCAGAGGCGATTAAGATCGGGGAAATGGTAGAAAATGGTTTGAAAACGGGCAGGATTTTGAGTCAGTCGGCCATCAGAGCAACCTCCCAAGCCATCCAAGGCGGGTCTGGAGGAATGGCCAAAGGTAATAAGAAAGAAGAAACGGTTATGGCAGCATCAGGGGCAAGAAGATACCGTGCTCCTAGACCTGTGTTTTCCGAAAGAACCCATCAACATTACTACCCTCATCATGACATGGCTTATGCTCCTCAACCATATGCGGTCATGAATGCTCAACCTTTTGCTCGGCCGCAGCCACATGCCAATAGAAACCAAGCTCCATTTCAAAGAAACCAGCCTCCTCACCAAAACCACTATAACCCCCGTCCTCCACAAAATAACCCCCGTCCTCGTGAACCACCCAGGAGGCCAAATTTTACACCAATCGATGAATCCTACTCCAGTATGTTTCCAAAGCTTGTTCAAATGGGTATGCTGCAGCCCATACCTCCAAACAGGCAAAACCCAGAATCGCCTTCCTATCAGCGGGGTGTCCGATGCGCTTATCACTCAGGAGCTGAGGGGCATGATACAGAAAACTGTTGGACATTGAAAAGAGCCGTGGAAGACTTGATAAAGCAGGGGAAGATAGTGCTGAGGGACGAGGAGGTCCCAAATGTGACCAACAATCCTGTGCCAGCTCACAATAATGGACCTATGATTGGAATGATCCGCGAGGATAAAGAGTTCGATCCGGCATTAAAGGCCATCATTGCCATTGCTGACGTAGAAAGAAAACCAAAGGTTGCTTCAAAGCAAGATAAAGGGGATAAGAAAAACAAAGTCACCAAGGCGGAGCCGGAAAAGAAAGCTGAAGCCAAAACAGAAGCGATATCCCCCAAGGATGGAATTCTCTATATCCCGCGAGGCCGTCAAGAAAAGAAGCTGATTGTGAACCCTCCAAAGAAATTGGAAGTGAAAAGGGGGACGCAAGTGTACGTACCCAAGCAAGCCTATGTGGTACGGGGGACAATCAAACCACCTCGGCTGAGTGAGCCAGTGGTTGTTGGACGCGTACCACAGAAGCCTGTGACCAACCCTGCTGCAGTGCCATAGAACTACCATCAGACGGTGGTTACGTATAAAGGGAAAGAGACCCTGGGAGGGCTTCCAGAAAATGTTCCCGCCGAAAAGTACTCAAACATAGAAGAGGTGAACAATGCTACCAAAAGGCGTTTCCCGCCTAAGAGGCCTGTAAGTGCTGAAGAAGCATAAATGTTCTTTCAAAAAATGAAAATGGCCGATTATGAGGTGTACATTTGTATGAACTTTTGTCAAGCCTAAGTACAGTAAAGAGGAAGATGATAAGGTTTTCACGACTAAAGAAAGTGAGGAAATACGTGGGGCGATGAGGAAAATGCTCTACGAAACCCATATGGTTCAGCCGGGAGAGGGCACTAGCACTGCTGAGGTGCTATACATGGGACCAGACGCCAAACTTCAAAACTGGAAGGCTACGCCATTCCCGATTAGGCGGGAGTCCCGGTAGACCTGTCTTGCTACTTTTTCTGCATCTCGAGTTATTCCAGGGTGTAACACGGATGTTTCCTGTAGTTTCTTGTCTTTAAATTCCCGAATGTGAACCCTGTTATTTTCAAAATTCCAAAAAATGAAATCAAAACTTCTTCGTTCATTTTTCTTTCTGATTTTGTTATTTTGCTCCTTCATTTTCTTCTCTTTAGTTCTAATAATGCAGCTTTAAATAACATGACATGCTTGCGGACTTCATGCCTGGATCCCGAAACGCTGTCAGATTTCGAAATAATGAATCAAAAGTCGAAATGCAAAGAAGGTAACCTTGAGGAAATAAAACAAAGAATTGGAACAATTGAAGGAAAATTGGTTCGCGGATAGGAAAGGTCCATACATTACAACAAAAGAGTGTGATGTACTCAGGGCACCTCCGAGCAGTTGTACCAACAAAAAATGGCCCGCGCTTACAACAAGAAGGTGCGTCCTAGGAATTTTGAAATGGGACAAGTCGTGTTAAGATGAATTCTCCCTCATCACCAGGAAGCAAAAGGAAAATTCGCTCCTAATTGGAAGGGTCCATACATCATCCGGAAAATATTGCCGAGAGGAGTATTGTATTTGGGAGATATCGAAGGAAATGATCCAGAAGCAGCAGGCAATGCAGATGCCGTAAAAAGGTACTATGATGGCTTTTGTGCAATTGAGATGACGAACGCTTTCTTTCCCGCTACCCAAACACTATCAATCCTTCGTAAACCCTTTGAGCCGGTTACTCTTCTTTGGCTACCCTCTTTGGAACCCGGAAGTATTATCGAAAAAAAAGAGAAAAGAAAAAAAATAAAAAAAAATAAAAAGAAGAAAAAGAAAATATGAGAAAAAAAAAAGAAAGAAAGAAAAGAAAAAGAAAATATGATGAAAGGAAAAGAAAAGAAAAGAAAAAACAAAAACAAACAAAACAAAACAAAAACAAAAACAACAAAAACAAATGTTTTTCTGAACTACATTTGACTTGATTCCGAAAGGATACGTAGGCAGCCTCTCGCTGAGGTTCAGTCACACCAAAACAAAAATCCCAATTCCCCCAAAAAAATGAAACTGGGGCAGATGATATAATGGTTCGACCATGAATCCGCCAAAACGGTTCCAAAAGTTGTACTTCCGTCCAGAATTCTTTTTACCCAAAACCTCGTCCAAGTCCTTCTGATCAATTGGCAAAGGCGTGGGAATTGAAAAGCAACATTTTCGGAAGCTGGTATAGTCCAAATTGAGAGAAATAAAATGAGAGAGTCTTATCGGTGAAAATCTTCGGGCACCATAAGGCGACGGTGAGAAGAGAAATTGAAAATGAGAGAGTCCGTTGGGTGAAAACTCGTAAAGAGCACTATCGGGCGATGGTGAGAAGAGAAATGAGAGAGGTCGATTAGCGAAAACCCGCAAAGGGCGCTGTCGGTCGAAAAGAAGATATCTTATCACTAGAAGAGTCCTGGCAAGGTTCCCTGGTTTTGAAATGCGGATCAATGGGTTCACGGAAAGTTGGAAAATTTGTGTGGGTCGGGCGTCCAGTCCAAGAAGCATGTCATGTTCATTTGAAGCTAGCATGCACACCCCAGATAAGTCTTTCTTTTTCCCCGAAAGGGACGCTTCTCTTTAAAATCATATGCTTGCCTTTTGCATACTTTTTCTTTGAATCCCTTTCGGCTTAACTTTGATTCCATAACTATTACAAAGAAAGGTGGCAGGACCGGCTTCACGGGGCTCCGCCTGGTCAGAGTCGAAGAAAATACCCAGCCTCAGGGAGTGCGTCAGGCCAATCCCGACTGACCATAGTGGTTGATGCTTTCGAAGCAAAGACATTGGGAAAGAAAGAAAAGCAAAGGCAAGGGCAGAATAAAGTGAAAAGGCCAGAGCCCACACGGGCGAGTCATGATGAAATCCTGAGGGCTGAACCCGGTCGGTTTGAAAAGAGATTCACCCTCAAAGGCAAACGAACAGCAAAGTTCCCAACAGAAATGGGGTCGGGATCAAGCAATTGAGATGATCAAGGCCACAAAACCAACCACCGTTTCAAACTAACAAATTGTTCTTTGTTGAAAACAGGTGTAATTCAAAGCAACCATGTAAGAAGCAGGTGTAATCCAAAAGGAAATGAAATGCGCAAGCGCTGAAACAGCTTTGCAGCAGGAAAACAACCAAAAAGGAAGTACCCCCCCCCCCGAACCCCTAAAAAAATTCTTACATGTCGTTTAGACTAAACGAAAAGGAAGCAATAGAAAGAAGAAAACAAA